>NW_009648040.1:0-1829 GCF_000708025.1 Charadrius vociferus | reverse complement strand
GAGGCAGGGAGATTTTTTATTAATGACCCAAATTACGCCGTGAAAGAGCAGCTTGTCTGATGTTAAATATTAAACTCCACTAAGTGGATGAGCCAGAGCACGGAAACACCAGCGTGCTGGTACGGCCTTGCTGTGACAGGAGATGGCAGCGGTGCCGGCCAGTGCGCGTTCGTCCCCGCTCCTTGGAGAGCCTTCCATCTTGGGACAGTCAGGTGCTCCTCCAGGCAGCTCCTCAGCTTCTGCATGGCATTTTGCACGCATTAAACAGATCAGCACATCAAAGGCTGGCGGATCCTCTCCCTGGCGTTGCCATGGCAGCAGCAGCTGAGAGGATTTGGATGTTTCTGGGGTGGGATTGTGTTGCCGGGTGTGCTGGGGCAGAGCAGGGCTGCTCTCCATCCGCATCCAGCGCCATCGTGGACAGGAGTGCGCCTGGTGCTGCCCACGATGCGCGGATCCCTGGCTGTGTAATGGGAGGGTCTGCCCCAGTTTCGGGGTGCCGTGACATGGACCTCTGCATCCGAACCGCTCACCTCAGCCCCCTGCAGTCTGGGAGAGGAGGAGGGAACGCTTCCCGTGCTGCACCGCACGTGGAAGTAGGTCAGCTCAATTATACCCTCAGAAATGCTTGTTTCTCTGCGCTGGCTCTCGAGGGAGCCGCGACGGCGAGCCCTGCTTCAAGTGTTGACTCTGTAGGTGCCTGGCGGTGCTTTGGTGAGCCTTCCCCAGCACGTCTGCCTCAGGTGCCGCTGCTGTCCCTGCAGCGCCACACAGGCTGGACGGGGTCGATTTCCAGCAGTGAGAGTAAAGCTGAGCTTTGGGCACTGTGAGAAGGCGGCGTTGGCCCAGCTGGGCAGCAGCCCACAGCGGCAGCGTCGAGGGGTCTGCTGCTGGCCTGCGCCATTAGTCTGCCAAGCTTGGCATTAGATTGGATATTAGGAAAATTTTTTTCACTGAACGGGTTATTAAACACTGGAAGAGGCTGCCCAGGGGGGTGGTGGATTCACCATCCCTGAAGGTGTTTAAAAAAAGGGTAGATGTGGTACTTGGGTGGATGGATTAGAGGTGCTTTTGTCAGCTTAGGATAATGGTTGGACTTGGTGATCTTAAAGGTCCCTTCCAACCTCAACAGTTCTATGATCCTATGATTCTAAGTGGTGTCTCCTTGGCACAATGCTCCGTCCTCCTTGTTGCTGTGAAATTGCCCTGGGGAATTCAGTGCTGTTCTGTGAGTGTTTCTCTTTTGGGTGATCCTGACATCTCCAGCCAACATCTGCTGTGGGGTTAAGCACGTGTGTGACTTACTCCGACACACACGTAGCAAATGCCCTTTGGGGTGCGGGTGGGCACTCGGGAGCAGCTGGGTGGTTTGGTGAGGGGAAGACAGTAATTTTGAGCGCTCTGACTGCTCCTTGTGCTGCCGCAGCACAGACGACCTGCTGTCAGCCCGGTGGCCTCAGTGCTGTTGGCCACTGCAGACTAAAGGAGAGGATGAGGTGGTAGTAATATGCTGTGCCACGGTTTGTGGTGAATGTGGCAAACCGTCACGTTTCTGTGCAATCACCTGAATTGCTTACAAACTCATCTGCAACAAAAGGTGCTTTCTGTTTTCATTGCCCCTGCGTACAAAGTATTAACTTCTCTGCTTTGCCCAGGCTCAGCTGGAGTCCCTAATGGGGCTGGGCACGTAGTGCTTCTCCAGGCAGGGGCATTCCAACAGATACGCCTGTTTTCTGTGTAATATCTCTGAAATTGTGCTCTTGAAGTGGAAGGTGTCCCTGCGCAAGGCAGGCGTGTTGGAGTTCATGATCTTTAAGGTCCCTTCCAAC
>NW_009648039.1:27217-34823 GCF_000708025.1 Charadrius vociferus | reverse complement strand
CCTCCAGGAGGTGGTTGAGGTCCTCCAGGGGGTGGTTGGGGTTCTCCAAGGTGGGCTGAGGGGTGTTGAGGCGCTCCAGGAGATGGTTGGGGTTCTCCAAGGTGGGTCGGCAGGCGGTTGGGGTTCTCCAAGGTGGGTCGGCAGGCGGTTGGGGTTCTCCAAGGTGGGTCGGCAGGCGGTTGGGGTTCTCCAAGGTGGGTCGGCAGGCGGTTGGGGTTCTCCAAGGTGGGTCGGCAGGCGGTTGGGGTTCTCCAAGGTGGGTCGGCAGGCGGTTGGGGTTCTCCAAGGTGGGTCGGCAGGCGGTTGGGGTTCTCCAAGGTGGGTCGGCAGGCGGTTGGGGTTCTCCAAGGTGGGTCGGCAGGCGGTTGGGGTTCTCCAAGGTGGGTCGGCAGGCGGTTGGGGTTCTCCAAGGTGGGTCGGCAGGCGGTTGGGGTTCTCCAAGGTGGGTCGGCAGGCGGTTGGGGTTCTCCAAGGTGGGTCGGCAGGCGGTTGGGGTTCTCCAAGGTGGGTCGGCAGGCGGTTGGGGTTCTCCAAGGTGGGTCGGCAGGCGGTTGGGGTTCTCCAAGGTGGGTCGGCAGGCGGTTGGGGTTCTCCAAGGTGGGTCGGCAGGCGGTTGGGGTTCTCCAAGGTGGGTCGGCAGGCGGTTGGGGTTCTCCAAGGTGGGTCGGCAGGCGGTTGGGGTTCTCCAAGGTGGGTCGGCAGGCGGTTGGGGTTCTCCAAGGTGGGTCGGCAGGCGGTTGGGGTTCTCCAAGGTGGGTCGGCAGGCGGTTGGGGTTCTCCAAGGTGGGTCGGCAGGCGGTTGGGGTTCTCCAAGGTGGGTCGGCAGGCGGTTGGGGTTCTCCAAGGTGGGTCGGCAGGCGGTTGGGGTTCTCCAAGGTGGGTCGGCAGGCGGTTGGGGTTCTCCAAGGTGGGTCGGCAGGCGGTTGGGGTTCTCCAAGGTGGGTCGGCAGGCGGTTGGGGTTCTCCAAGGTGGGTCGGCAGGCGGTTGGGGTTCTCCAAGGTGGGTCGGCAGGCGGTTGGGGTTCTCCAAGGTGGGTCGGCAGGCGGTTGGGGTTCTCCAAGGTGGGTCGGCAGGCGGTTGGGGTTCTCCAAGGTGGGTCGGCAGGCGGTTGGGGTTCTCCAAGGTGGGTCGGCAGGCGGTTGGGGTTCTCCAAGGTGGGTCGGCAGGCGGTTGGGGTTCTCCAAGGTGGGTCGGCAGGCGGTTGGGGTTCTCCAAGGTGGGTCGGCAGGCGGTTGGGGTTCTCCAAGGTGGGTCGGCAGGCGGTTGGGGTTCTCCAAGGTGGGTCGGCAGGCGGTTGGGGTTCTCCAAGGTGGGTCGGCAGGCGGTTGGGGTTCTCCAAGGTGGGTCGGCAGGCGGTTGGGGTTCTCCAAGGTGGGTCGGCAGGCGGTTGGGGTTCTCCAAGGTGGGTCGGCAGGCGGTTGGGGTTCTCCAAGGTGGGTCGGCAGGCGGTTGGGGTTCTCCAAGGTGGGTCGGCAGGCGGTTGGGGTTCTCCAAGGTGGGTCGGCAGGCGGTTGGGGTTCTCCAAGGTGGGTCGGCAGGCGGTTGGGGTTCTCCAAGGTGGGTCGGCAGGCGGTTGGGGTTCTCCAAGGTGGGTCGGCAGGCGGTTGGGGTTCTCCAAGGTGGGTCGGCAGGCGGTTGGGGTTCTCCAAGGTGGGTCGGCAGGCGGTTGGGGTTCTCCAAGGTGGGTCGGCAGGCGGTTGGGGTTCTCCAAGGTGGGTCGGCAGGCGGTTGGGGTTCTCCAAGGTGGGTCGGCAGGCGGTTGGGGTTCTCCAAGGTGGGTCGGCAGGCGGTTGGGGTTCTCCAAGGTGGGTCGGCAGGCGGTTGGGGTTCTCCAAGGTGGGTCGGCAGGCGGTTGGGGTTCTCCAAGGTGGGTCGGCAGGCGGTTGGGGTTCTCCAAGGTGGGTCGGCAGGCGGTTGGGGTTCTCCAAGGTGGGTCGGCAGGCGGTTGGGGTTCTCCAAGGTGGGTCGGCAGGCGGTTGGGGTTCTCCAAGGTGGGTCGGCAGGCGGTTGGGGTTCTCCAAGGTGGGTCGGCAGGCGGTTGGGGTTCTCCAAGGTGGGTCGGCAGGCGGTTGGGGTTCTCCAAGGTGGGTCGGCAGGCGGTTGGGGTTCTCCAAGGTGGGTCGGCAGGCGGTTGGGGTTCTCCAAGGTGGGTCGGCAGGCGGTTGGGGTTCTCCAAGGTGGGTCGGCAGGCGGTTGGGGTTCTCCAAGGTGGGTCGGCAGGCGGTTGGGGTTCTCCAAGGTGGGTCGGCAGGCGGTTGGGGTTCTCCAAGGTGGGTCGGCAGGCGGTTGGGGTTCTCCAAGGTGGGTCGGCAGGCGGTTGGGGTTCTCCAAGGTGGGTCGGCAGGCGGTTGGGGTTCTCCAAGGTGGGTCGGCAGGCGGTTGGGGTTCTCCAAGGTGGGTCGGCAGGCGGTTGGGGTTCTCCAAGGTGGGTCGGCAGGCGGTTGGGGTTCTCCAAGGTGGGTCGGCAGGCGGTTGGGGTTCTCCAAGGTGGGTCGGCAGGCGGTTGGGGTTCTCCAAGGTGGGTCGGCAGGCGGTTGGGGTTCTCCAAGGTGGGTCGGCAGGCGGTTGGGGTTCTCCAAGGTGGGTCGGCAGGCGGTTGGGGTTCTCCAAGGTGGGTCGGCAGGCGGTTGGGGTTCTCCAAGGTGGGTCGGCAGGCGGTTGGGGTTCTCCAAGGTGGGTCGGCAGGCGGTTGGGGTTCTCCAAGGTGGGTCGGCAGGCGGTTGGGGTTCTCCAAGGTGGGTCGGCAGGCGGTTGGGGTTCTCCAAGGTGGGTCGGCAGGCGGTTGGGGTTCTCCAAGGTGGGTCGGCAGGCGGTTGGGGTTCTCCAAGGTGGGTCGGCAGGCGGTTGGGGTTCTCCAAGGTGGGTCGGCAGGCGGTTGGGGTTCTCCAAGGTGGGTCGGCAGGCGGTTGGGGTTCTCCAAGGTGGGTCGGCAGGCGGTTGGGGTTCTCCAAGGTGGGTCGGCAGGCGGTTGGGGTTCTCCAAGGTGGGTCGGCAGGCGGTTGGGGTTCTCCAAGGTGGGTCGGCAGGCGGTTGGGGTTCTCCAAGGTGGGTCGGCAGGCGGTTGGGGTTCTCCAAGGTGGGTCGGCAGGCGGTTGGGGTTCTCCAAGGTGGGTCGGCAGGCGGTTGGGGTTCTCCAAGGTGGGTCGGCAGGCGGTTGGGGTTCTCCAAGGTGGGTCGGCAGGCGGTTGGGGTTCTCCAAGGTGGGTCGGCAGGCGGTTGGGGTTCTCCAAGGTGGGTCGGCAGGCGGTTGGGGTTCTCCAAGGTGGGTCGGCAGGCGGTTGGGGTTCTCCAAGGTGGGTCGGCAGGCGGTTGGGGTTCTCCAAGGTGGGTCGGCAGGCGGTTGGGGTTCTCCAAGGTGGGTCGGCAGGCGGTTGGGGTTCTCCAAGGTGGGTCGGCAGGCGGTTGGGGTTCTCCAAGGTGGGTCGGCAGGCGGTTGGGGTTCTCCAAGGTGGGTCGGCAGGCGGTTGGGGTTCTCCAAGGTGGGTCGGCAGGCGGTTGGGGTTCTCCAAGGTGGGTCGGCAGGCGGTTGGGGTTCTCCAAGGTGGGTCGGCAGGCGGTTGGGGTTCTCCAAGGTGGGTCGGCAGGCGGTTGGGGTTCTCCAAGGTGGGTCGGCAGGCGGTTGGGGTTCTCCAAGGTGGGTCGGCAGGCGGTTGGGGTTCTCCAAGGTGGGTCGGCAGGCGGTTGGGGTTCTCCAAGGTGGGTCGGCAGGCGGTTGGGGTTCTCCAAGGTGGGTCGGCAGGCGGTTGGGGTTCTCCAAGGTGGGTCGGCAGGCGGTTGGGGTTCTCCAAGGTGGGTCGGCAGGCGGTTGGGGTTCTCCAAGGTGGGTCGGCAGGCGGTTGGGGTTCTCCAAGGTGGGTCGGCAGGCGGTTGGGGTTCTCCAAGGTGGGTCGGCAGGCGGTTGGGGTTCTCCAAGGTGGGTCGGCAGGCGGTTGGGGTTCTCCAAGGTGGGTCGGCAGGCGGTTGGGGTTCTCCAAGGTGGGTCGGCAGGCGGTTGGGGTTCTCCAAGGTGGGTCGGCAGGCGGTTGGGGTTCTCCAAGGTGGGTCGGCAGGCGGTTGGGGTTCTCCAAGGTGGGTCGGCAGGCGGTTGGGGTTCTCCAAGGTGGGTCGGCAGGCGGTTGGGGTTCTCCAAGGTGGGTCGGCAGGCGGTTGGGGTTCTCCAAGGTGGGTCGGCAGGCGGTTGGGGTTCTCCAAGGTGGGTCGGCAGGCGGTTGGGGTTCTCCAAGGTGGGTCGGCAGGCGGTTGGGGTTCTCCAAGGTGGGTCGGCAGGCGGTTGGGGTTCTCCAAGGTGGGTCGGCAGGCGGTTGGGGTTCTCCAAGGTGGGTCGGCAGGCGGTTGGGGTTCTCCAAGGTGGGTCGGCAGGCGGTTGGGGTTCTCCAAGGTGGGTCGGCAGGCGGTTGGGGTTCTCCAAGGTGGGTCGGCAGGCGGTTGGGGTTCTCCAAGGTGGGTCGGCAGGCGGTTGGGGTTCTCCAAGGTGGGTCGGCAGGCGGTTGGGGTTCTCCAAGGTGGGTCGGCAGGCGGTTGGGGTTCTCCAAGGTGGGTCGGCAGGCGGTTGGGGTTCTCCAAGGTGGGTCGGCAGGCGGTTGGGGTTCTCCAAGGTGGGTCGGCAGGCGGTTGGGGTTCTCCAAGGTGGGTCGGCAGGCGGTTGGGGTTCTCCAAGGTGGGTCGGCAGGCGGTTGGGGTTCTCCAAGGTGGGTCGGCAGGCGGTTGGGGTTCTCCAAGGTGGGTCGGCAGGCGGTTGGGGTTCTCCAAGGTGGGTCGGCAGGCGGTTGGGGTTCTCCAAGGTGGGTCGGCAGGCGGTTGGGGTTCTCCAAGGTGGGTCGGCAGGCGGTTGGGGTTCTCCAAGGTGGGTCGGCAGGCGGTTGGGGTTCTCCAAGGTGGGTCGGCAGGCGGTTGGGGTTCTCCAAGGTGGGTCGGCAGGCGGTTGGGGTTCTCCAAGGGGGGCTGAGGGGTGATGGGGTCCACCAGGAGGTGGTTGGGGTTCTCCGAGACGTGGTTGGGGTTGGCCGAGGGGAGCTCAGGTGGTTGGGGTGCTCCAAGGTGGGTTGGGGGGTGTTGGGGTTCTCCAGGAGGTGGTTGAGGTCCTCCAAGACATGGTTGGGGTTCTTCAAGGTGGGCTGAGGGGTGATGGGGTCCTCCAGGAGATGGTTGGGGTTCTCCAAGGTGGGTCGGCAGGCGGTTGGGGTTCTCCAGGAGGTGGTTGGGGTCTTCTGGAATGTGGTTGAGGTTCTCCAAGGTGTGGTTGGGGTTGTCCAAGACGTGGTTGGGGTTCTCCGAGGTGGGCTGATGGGTGTTGGGGTCCTCCAGGAGGTGGTTGGGGTTCTCCAGGGAGGGCTGGGGGGTGGTTGGGGTCTCCTGGAATGCGCTTGAGGTTCTCTGAGGAAGACTGAGGTCCTCCAGGGTGGGGTGAGGTCCTCCAGGGTGGGGTGAGGTCCTCCAGGGTGGGGTGAGGTCCTCCAGGGTGGGATGAGGTCCTCCAGAGTGGGATGACTTGGGAGTTCCTTGGTTCTCCAAGGTGGGCTCAGGGTGGTTCCATGGTCCTCCAAACCCCCCCGAGATCCTCCAGGGTGGGCTCAGGGGGGGTTCCGTGGTCCTCCAAACCCCCCCGAGATCCTCCAAGCTGTTCCCACGATGCTTTGCTCCCCCGGAGAACGCTGCACCCCCTCCGCGGTGACCCAGGAGGGAGGTGGGGTGGGTTCCTCGGCGGCCAGCGGCAGGGGGACAACGTCGGGGGGGAGGGGCAGAAGATGAGGAGGAGAAGATGAGGAGAAGATGAGATGTTGAGGGACAGAAGATGAGGAGAAGATGAGACGTTGAGGAGGAGATAAGATGTTGAGGGACAGAAGATGATGAGGAGAAGATGAGATGTAGAGGAGGAGAAGATGAGACATTGAGGTTGAGGGACAGAAGATGAGATGTTGAGCAGAAGATGAGACGTTGAGGAGGAGATGAGGAGATGTTGAGCAGAAGATGAGGAGAAGATGAGACGTTGAGGAGGAGATAAGATGTTGAGGGACAGAAGATGATGAGGAGAAGATGAGATGTAGAGGAGGAGAAGATGAGACATTGAGGTTGAGGGACAGAAGATGAGATGTTGAGCAGAAGATGAGACGTTGAGGAGGAGATGAGGAGATGTTGAGCAGAAGATGAGGAGATGTTGAGGAGGAGAAAATGAGGAGAAGATGAGACGTTGAGGAGGAGATATTGAGGAACAGAAGATGAGGAGGAGATGAGATGTTGAGGAGGAGATGAGGAGAAAATGAGATGTTGAGGGACAGAAGATGAGGAGATGTTGAGGGACAGAAGATGAGGAGATGTTGAGGGACAGAAGATGAGGAGATGTTGAGGGACAGAAGATGAGGAGATGTTGAGGGACAGAAGATGAGGAGATGTTGAGGGACAGAAGATGAGGAGATGTTGAGGGACAGAAGATGAGGAGATGTTGAGGGACAGAAGATGAGGAGATGTTGAGGGACAGAAGATGAGAAGAGATGTTGAGGAGAAGAAGATGAGACGTTGAGGAGGAGATAAGATGTTGAGGGACAGAAGATGATGAGGAGAAGATGAGATGTAGAGGAGGAGAAGATGAGACATTGAGGTTGAGGGACAGAAGATGAGATGTTGAGCAGAAGATGAGACGTTGAGGAGGAGATGAGGAGATGTTGAGCAGAAGATGAGGAGAAGATGAGACGTTGAGGAGGAGATATTGAGGAACAGAAGATGAGGAGGAGATGAGATGTTGAGGAGGAGATGAGGAGAAAATGAGATGTTGAGGGACAGAAGATGAGGAGGAGAAGATGAGATGTTGAGGAGCAGATGAGGAGATGTTGAGGACCAGATGAGGAGATGCTGAGGAGGTGTTTGAGGAGAAGACGAAGAGGTGTTGAGTTGCTCCAGGAGGGACAGAAGATGGGGAGATGATGTTGAGGGACAGAAGATGGGGAGATGTTGAGCAGAAGATGAGGAGATGTTGAGGAGGAGAAAATGAGGAGAAGATGAGACGTTGAGGAGCAGAAGATGAGATGTTGAGGAGAAGACGAAGAGGTGTTGAGTTGCTCCAGGAGGGACAGGAGATGGGGAGATGCTGAGGAGCAGAAGATGAGGAGATGCTGTTGAGGGACAGCAGATGAGGAGATGGTGCTGAGGAGCGCCGGGAGAAGAGCAGATGGAGGTGTGGGGGGACAGAGGAGGGGGAGGAGGTGTAGAGGTCCTCCGGAGGGGGCGGTGGCGGTCTCCAGGGTGGGGGTGGGTCTCCCAGTCCTTCCCAGTCCCTCCCAGTCCCTCCCAGTTCCTCCCGGTCACCTCCACCCGTGTCCACCCCACCGCTTTGTCCCACTGCCCCCCCGGCACTGCCCGTGACTCACTTTGTCCCACCGACCTCCCAGTGTCCCCCCAGTCCCTCCCAGTTTGTCCCAGTGACCCACCACCCGTTCCTCCCGGTCCCCGCCACCCGTGTCCCCCCCACCGCTTTGTCCCACTGCCCCCCCGGCACTGCCCGTGACTCACTTTGTCCCACCGACCTCCCAGTGTCCCCCCAGTCCCTCCCAGTTTGTCCCAGTGACCCACCAGTCCTTCCCACTCTGTCCCAGTGACCCACCAGTCCCTCCC
>NW_009648039.1:23552-24347 GCF_000708025.1 Charadrius vociferus | reverse complement strand
TCGCCCCCCCGTGGTCGTGTCCCCCCGTGGTGGTGTCCCCCCATGGTGTCCCCACAGTGTCCATCTCAGCACCTTCTGGTGTTCCCCCGTGGTGGTGTCCCCCCCGTGGTGGTGTCCCCGTGGTGGTGTCCCTGTGGTGTCCATCTCAGCACCTTCTGGTGTTCCCCCATGGTGGTGTCCCCACGGTCTCCATCTCAGCACCTTCTGGTGGCCCCCGTGGTGGTTTTCCCCCATGGTGTCCCCTCATGGTGGTGTCCCCCCATGGTGTCCATCTCAGCACCTTCTGGTGGCCCCCCGTGGTGGTGTCCCCATGGTGTCTCCCCATGAGTGGGGTCCCCTCATGATGTCCCCTCTTACGTCCCTGTGGTGGCCCCTCATGATGTCCCTGTGGTGTCCCCCCACGAGAGATGTCCCCATGGTGTCCCCGTGGTGTCCCCATGAGTGATGTCCCTGTGGTGGCCCCATGGTGTCCCCATGATGTCCCCCTGGTGTCCCCCTGGTGTCCCCATGATGTCCCCATGATGTCCCCCTGGTGTCCCCCTGGTGTCCCCATGATGTCCCCATGATGTCCCCCTGGTGTCCCCATGATGTCCCCATGATGTCCCCCTGGTGTCCCCATGATGTCCCCATGATGTCCCCGTGGTGTCCCCCCATGATGTTTTGTCCCCCTGATGTCCCCATGGTGTCCCCCTGATGTCCCCGTGGTGTCCCCCCATGATGTTCCCCTGATGCCCCCGTGATGTCCCCATGGTGTCCCCCTGATGTCCCCCCTGATGTCCCCCGTGGTGTCCCCCA
>NW_009648039.1:20768-22108 GCF_000708025.1 Charadrius vociferus | reverse complement strand
CGCCCCACACGGCCGCCCCAAACGTCTCACCGCCTCCTCCGCCTGACGCTTGTAGGCCTTGACCTTCAGCTGCAGTTTGTCCACCAGCTCCTGCAGCCGCAGCAGGTTCTTGCGGTCCTCCTCCCCCTGTGGGGTGGAGAGACGTGTGGGTCGCGGCTTCTCGGCCCCACTGAGGTCCCCCCGGAAGGCGGTGGGTCACGCCGAGGACCCTCTGGCCATGGGGTCCACCACGTTCTAGGTCATGCTACGGCGTGGGGCGCGGTGGCAGTGGGTGGTCTCGGTCAACTGTGTCCCTCTGGCCATGGGGTTGACCACGTTCTAGGTCACTACGGTGTGGGTGTGGAGGTGGTGGGTGGAGGATCTCACTGCCCATGGGCTCAACCACGTTCTAGGTGACGCTACGGTGTGGGGCGCGGTGGCAGTGGGTGGAGGAGGTCAACTATGTCCCTCTGGCCATGGGGTTGACCACGTTCTAGGTCACTACGGTGTGGGTGTGGAGATGGTGGGTGGATGAGGTCACCCGTGTCCATCTGGCTGTGGGGTCAGCCACGTTCTAGGTCACTCTACAGTGTGGACATAGAGGCGGTGGGTGGAAGAGGTCACCTCTCCCCCTCTGTCCATGGGGTTGACCACGTTCTAGGTCACTACGGTGTGGATGTGGAGGTGGTGGGTGGAGGATCTCACTGCCCATGGGCTCCACCACGTTCTAGGTCACCCTACACTGGACGTAGAGGCAGTGGGTGGAAGATCTCACCGGCCATGGGCTCAACCACGTTCTAGGTCACCCTACACTGGACGTAGAGGCAGCGGGTGGAAGATCTCACCGGCCATGGGCTCAACCACGTTCTAGGTCACTCTACACTGGACGTAGAGGCAGCGGGTGGAAGATCTCACCGGCCATGGGCTCAACCACGTTCTAGGTCACTCTACACTGGACGTAGAGGCAGCGGGTGGAAGATCTCACTGCCCATGGGCTCCACCACGTTCTAGGTCACCCTAGTGGGGCTTCCGGGGGTTGCCCTCCGCCGCCGCCGCCTCCCGGCGGAAGACGGATCCCTCCCGGGCACTCACATCGGTGATGGCCTTCTTGGCCTTCTCCTCGGCGTTCCTGCACTCCTGCACGGCCTCTTCCACCTCCGCCTGCAGCTGGGAGATGTCACCCTCCAGCTTCTTCTTCTGGTTGATGAGCCCGGTGTTCTGGAAGAGAAGACCCCGTGGCCCAGCGGTTCCCCCGGGCGGCGGGGGAGACGCCCTTCTAGGTGACGCGAGGCGGTGGCCTCGGCCGGGATGTCCTCACCTGGGAGTGGAGGAGCTGCACCCTCTCGCTGGCCTCCCTCAGC
>NW_009648039.1:18430-19858 GCF_000708025.1 Charadrius vociferus | reverse complement strand
GTGTCCGGCGGGGCCGGGGGGGCGGAAGTTGAGCGGGGACGGCCGGAGGGGGGACGGCGGACATCCACCCGGCCGTCCCCGTGGGGCGGTGGCCACCCCCCGGCGGGAGGGACGTGCCTTGAGGTGGCCCTGCAAGGTCTTGACTTGCTTCTGGGCCTCGGCCGCCAGGCGGTTGGCGTGGCCCAGCTGGATCTCCATCTCGTTGAGGTCGCCCTCCATCTTCTTCTTCAGCCTCAGGGCCTCATTGCGGCTGCGGGTTTCGGCATCCAGCGAGGCCTGGAGTGAGTCCACCACCCGCAGGTGGTTGCGCTTGGCCTGCTCCATCTCCTCGGCCTTCTCAGCCAGCTTGCGCTCGTAGTCCACCTTCACCTGGTTGAACTCCAGCTGGGCCCTCAAAATCTTCCCTTCCTCGTGCTCCAGAGAGGCCTCGGGGGAGACAGAGAGGACATTGAGGCCCCCAGAGGGGACCGGGAGAACGTGGGGAAACATGGGGAAGAGCACGCTGAGGCCCGGGGAGGTGACCGGGAGACGGCGGGGACGCGGGGAGCGGTGGCCGGCCTCACCTCGGCCTCCTCCAGCGCGGCTTGGAGCTCCAGCTTCTCGGCGTCCCGCTGCTTCGGCACCTTCTCCAGCTCGTGGATGGTCTTGTGGCTGGCCCCCAGCTGCTCCGTCAGGTCCGAGATCTCCTCTGGGTGGGGGACAACCCCTCAGCCCGGGGCGGGGTGGCCGCAGGGGACACGGGGCGGGCAAGGGGACGCCGGGGTCTCACCTTGGAGGTTCTTGTTCTCCCTCTTGAAGGTCTCCAGGTGGTCCAGCGACTCCTCGTAGGCGTTCTTCAGCTTGAAGAGCTCGGTGCTGAGGGACCTGGCCTCCTTCTGCGACGCCTCCAGCTCCGTCTGCGACTCCTCGAACTTCTGCTTCCACTCCGCCAGCACCTGCGGGACAACCCCGGGGACGCCGGTCACCCGTTTTTCCATCTCCTCCTCTTCCATCTCCTCCTCCTCCATCTCCTCCTCCTCCATCTCCTCCTCCTCCATCTCCTCCTCCTCCATCTCCTCCTCCTCCATCTCCTCCTCCTCCATCTCCTCCTCCTCCATCTCCTCCTCTTCCATCTCCTTCTCTTCCATCTCCTCCTCCTCCATCTCCTCCTCTTCCATCTCCTTCTCTTCCATCTCCTCCTCCTCCATCTCCTCCTCCTCCTCCTTCATCTCCTCCTCCTTCATCTCCTACTCCTCCATCTTCTCCTCTTCTATCTCCTCGTCCTCCACCTCCTCCACCTCCTCCTCCTCCTTCTCCTCCTCCATCTCCTCCTCCTCCATCTCCACCTCCTCCTCTTCTCCTCCTCTTCCTTCTCCTCCACCTCCTCCTCCTCTCCCCAACAATCTCCTGGTGGGGACTGGAAGACCTCCCGAAACCCTTGTCCGCCTT
>NW_009648039.1:12414-18290 GCF_000708025.1 Charadrius vociferus | reverse complement strand
GCGTTCGACCTCTCCAGGTCGGCCATGAGGTCCTCGATCTCGTTCTGCAGCCGGTGCTTGGTCTTCTCCAGGGAGGAGCACTTGGCGTTGACGGCCTCCACCGCCTCCTCCGCCTCCTGCAGCCTCTGCGCCAACTTCTTCCTGCCACCCGTCGGGGGGAGAAACCCGCGCGTGACCCCTCGGCCCGGGGACACCCCACCGGTTGGGCACCGACACGCAGACGTGAAGAAGCCCCACTTCTGCTCGAGGGAACCGGTGGGAGCGCCTAGGTGCCACCACCCCCGGGAGAAGCTCCGGGGCCACCGCGGGGAGAGGACTCACTTGGCCTCCTCCAGCTCCTCGGTGCGCTGGATGGCGTCCGTCTCGTACTTGGTCCTCCACTGGGCCACCTCGCAGTTGGCCTTGGAGAGGGAGCGCTGCAGCTCGGCCTTGGCCTCCGTCTCCTCCTCGTACTGCTCCCGCAGCAGGTCGCAGTCGTGCCGGGCCGACTGGAGGGCGTGGGCCAGCGCGTTCTTGGCCTGGGGGGGCAGGAGAAGGCGGGACCGGTGGCGCCACGGCGCCTGCGGCCATCTTGAGGTTCTCCAACTGAGCGAGCGATGGTCTTCCTCACCCCGTCCCAACCAGACCTGAACCCAACCTGCCCTGAGATCACCCCCACCTTCCTTAGGCCTTCTGGAGGGCAACCAAACCTTCTTCCGACCAGCCCAACCTTCTTCCAACCAACCCAACCTTCCTTAGACCTTCTGGAGAGCAACCCAACCTTCTCCAGACCAACCCAACCTTCCTTAGGCCTTCTGGAGACCCAAACCCAACCTTCTTCCCACCAACCCAACCTTCTTCCCACCAACCCAACCTTCTTCCAACCAACCCCACCTTCCTTAGACCTTCCTTGGACCAACCCAACCTTCTCCAGACCAAGCCAACCTTCTTCCAACCAATCCCACCTTCCTTAGGTCTTCTGGAGACCAACCCAACCTTCCTTAGACCTTCTTCCAACCAACCCAACCTTCTTCCAACCAACTCAACTTTCCTTGGACCTTCTGGAGAGCAACCCAACCTTCTCCAGCCTGACCCCACCTTGCTTAGACCTTCTTTGGACCATTCAAATACCCTCCAGACCAACCCAACCTTCTCCAGACCAACCTACCAGATCAACCCAACCTTCCCTAGACCTTCTCCAGCCAACCCCGCCTTCCTTAGACCTTCTTTTGACCATTCAAACCTTCTCCAGGCCAACCCCACCTTCCTTAGACCTTCTGTAGACCTGAACCCAACCTTCTCCAGCCCACCCCAACCTTCCTTAGACCTTCTGGAGACCAACCCAATCTTCTCCAGCCCACTCTAACCTTCCTTAGACTTTCTGTAGACCCAAACCCAACCTTCTCCAGCCCACCCCAACCTTCCTTAGACCTTCTGGAGACCCAAACCCGACCTTCTCCAGCCCACCCCAGCCTTCCTTAGACCTTCTGGAGACCAACCCAACCTTCTCCAGCCCACCCCAGCCTTCCTTAGATCTTCTGGAGACCCAAACCCGACCTTCTCCAGCCCACCCCAACCTTCCTTAGACCTTCTTCGGACCGTTCAGACCTCCTCCAGCCCACCCCACCCCTCCTTAGACCTCCTCCAGCCCCACCAACCGCCCTCCCCAGCGCAGCCCCACCTTGGCCTCTTCCTCCAGCTGCCTCTTGAGGTCCTCCAGCTGCTGGGTGTAGGTGAGCTTCCCTCGCGTCAGCTGGTTGATGAAGGCCTCCTTCTCCTCCAGCTGCCGGGAGAGCTCGCCTGCGGGGTGGCCCGGGGGACCGTCAGGCGCCGGCAGGACCCCAGAGCCGCCCCGTGGGGTCAGGGCCCTCACCGTTCTCCGTCTGGAGCTTGGCCCGTTGGGTGCTGAGGTCGTTGACCGTGCGTTGGGCCTCCTCGGACTTGGCGCGGTGCTCGTTCATCTGGTCCTCCAGCGTGCGGCACATCTTCTCCAGGGTGGCCTGGAGGCGGGAAGGGCAGAAGGTGAGAGGGGCCGGGAGGCCGGAAATGGTTGTCCCCCTCCCGGGGGGGTGGAGCCCCATCTCCTCACCTTGGCCTTGATGAGCTGCTCCATGTTGGAGCCCACGTCGTCCAGCTCCAGCTTGAGCTCGCTCTTCTCCTTCTCCAGCTTCTGCTTGACGCGCTGCAGGTTGTCGAGCTGCTCGCTGAGCTCGGCCACGCTGTCGGCGTGCTTCTTGCGCAGGGCGGCGGCGGTGGCCTCGTGCTGCAGCGTGGCCTCCTCCAGGTCTCTCGTGTGGGCGCGGGCCTCCCCCCGGGCCCCGCCGCATCTTCTGGACCTCCGCCTCCCGCTTCTTGTTGAGCTCCAGCTGCACCGAGGTGGCGCCGCCCGCCTCCTCCAGCCGCTCGCTGATCTCCTCCAGCTCCCGCGACAGCTCCGAGCGCAGCTTCTCCACCTTGGCCCTGCCCGTCCGCTCCGCCTCCAGCTCCTCCTCCAGCTCCTCGATCCGCGCCTGCGCCCGGGCACGGGGACGGGGGACATCATCAGCCGCCTTGGCTCCGCCCAGCTGGGCCACTCAACCCGGCCTGGAGACTCTTCAACCCAACTCCGGTCAACCCAACTCGTTGGAGACTCTTCAACCCAACTCCAGTCAACCCAACTCGTTGGAGACTCTCCAACTCAACTCAATCAGCTGGAGGCTCTTCGCCCCAACTCATCTCAACCCAACTCCAGTCAACCCAACTCGTTGGAGACTCTTCAACCCAACTCATTCAACTCGAGGCTCTTCGACCCAACTCATCTCAACCCAACTCCAGTCAACCCAACTCGTTGGAGACTCTCCAACTCAACTCAATCAGCTGGAGGCTCTTCGCCCCAACTCATCTCAACCCAACTCCAGTCAACCCAACTCATTGGAGACTCTTCAACCCAACTTGTTGGAGACTCTTCAACCCAACTCATCTCAACCCAACTCGTTGGAGACTCTCCAACTCAACTCAGTCAGCTGGAGGCTCTTCAACCCGACTCATCTCAACCCAACTCAAGTCAACCCAACTCATTGGAGACTCTTCAACTCCGCCCAACTCAACCAGATGGAGACGCTTCAACTCAACTCATCTCAACCCAAGTCGTTGGAGACTCTTCAACTCAACTCAATCAGCTGGAGGCTCTTCAACCCAACTCATTGGAGACTCTTCAGCTCAACCCAACCAACTGGAGACTCTTCAACTCAACCCAACCAGATGGAGACGCTTCCACTCAACTCATCTCAACCCAACCAGCTGGACACTCTTCCACTCAACTCAAGTCAACCCATCCAGATGGACTCTTCAACTATGCCAACTGGAGACTCTTCAACTCAGCTCAACCCAACCAACCAGAGACTCTTCAACCCAACTCAACCAACTGGAGACTCTTCAACTCCCCTCAACCAACAGGAGACTCTTCAACTCCCCTCAGTCAACTGGAGACTCTTCAACTCAAATCAAGTCAACCCAACTCATTGGAGACTCCTCAACCCAACCCAACCAGCTGGAGACCTTTCCACTCAACTCATCCCAACCCAACTCATTGGAGACTCTTCAACCCAACTCATCCCCACCCAACTCATTGGAGACTCTTCAACCCAACCAGCCTCGTGCCCGCGCTCCTCTCCTCAACCCGGTCCAGACGTGAGCTCTCCAGACCGACCCGACCTTCTCCGAGGCTGCTCCGCTCCACCCAATCACCTCGAGGCTCCTCAACCCACCCAGCCCCGAGGACCTTCGGCTCAGCCAACCCTCGAGCCAGCTCAGTGCCACCTTCTTCGAGGACATTGGTGTCACCTCGCTCCGCCCCGGGTGGTCTGCTCAGCTCGGAGCGCCCCCACCGGCCTGGAGTGCTCCAGACCCCTATGGTTCCCCCCACCCCACCCCGAAGACAACCCACCCGGTGGCCCGTGGGTCACTTCCAGGAGAGACACCACGGGGCGGTCCCAGCTCAAGGGAGGCGCGGTGGGCTCCGGACCCTGAGGGCTCCTCAAGGTCCTTCTCGTGAAGGTGAGAAGAAGCCAAAGGGGAGGTCCGGCTCCTGTGGGGCTGAAGCCCACCTCACCTGAAGCTCTTTGAGCTTCTTCTGCAGCTGGGCCGCCACGGCTTGCTCGTCCTCGATCCTGGCGTTGAGCGCGTTGAGCTCAAAGTCTTTCCTGGGGGAGGAGAAACGCCGACTCATGGGGTTCCCCGGCGCAGAGCGGCATCGTGGGTAAAGGCTGAGAGGGCGGAGGTGGCCCTACTTCTTCAGCCGCTCCTCCAGCTGCTGCTTGTCGTTCTCCAGGTCCATGATGTTCTCCTGGGTCAGCTTCAAGTCACCTTCCAGCTTCCTCTTGGCCCGTTCCAGGTCCATCCGGATCTTCTTCTCCTGCTCCAGGGAGCTCTCCAGCTGCGGAGACACCCCCCACCCCCGTCAGCCCCCCGGCGCCCCCCGGGACCTTCACCCCCCCGAGGGAACCGCCACTCACGTCGTCCACTTGCTGCTCCAGCTTGACTTTGGCCTTGGTCAAGGTGTTGACCTTGTCTTCCTCCGCCTGCAGGTCGTCCAGCGCTTGCTGGTGAGCTTCCTGCAGGGCCTTCTTCTCCTTCGTCAGCTTCACGATGATCTCGTCCAGCCCGGCCATCTCCTCCGTCAGGTTCTTCACCTGCGGGAGGAGGAACGTCAGGCCTGAAGGGCCGGAGGCAGGAGAAGGGCCGGGAGGTTGGACACGCTCTTGGTTGAGCTGGAGATGCAGGAGAACCCAACCAGCCTGGGGTCTTGGTGAAGCAACCCGACCAGCCGTGGGTCTTCTCACCCCGACCAGCCGTGGGTCTTAACCCGACCAGTGGTGGGTCTTCTCAACCCGACCAGCCATGGGTCTTCTCAACCCAACCAGTGGTGGGTCTTCTCAACCCATCCCAACCAGCCGTGGGTCTTCTCCACCCAACCAGCCTTTGGGGCTCCTCAGAACTCATTCCCGTTGGCCGGAGTCCTCTCAACCCCCCCTCACCTTGTTCTCAGTGGCGTGTTTCTCCTTCTCCACCTTGGCCAAAGACAACTCCAGGTCGTCGATGTCCTTCTTCAGCTCCGAGCACTCGTCCTCCAGCTTCCTCCTCTTGGCCGTCAGCTCGGCGTTCATCTCCTCCTCGTCCTCCAGCCGCTCCGTCAGCTCCTTCACCTTGGCCTCCAGCTGGATCTTGTTCTTGATCAGCTGGTCGCAGCGCTCCTCGGCGTCCGCCAGGTTGTCCTGCTCCTGGAAGGGGGAAGGCGGGTGGGAAGGGAGGAGGAAGAGGAAGAGGAAGAGGAGGAGGAAGGGCCCGGGGCACCTCCCTCACTCACGGCCTGCACTTGGAGCTGGAGGTCGTTCTTCTCCTGCAGCATGGAGACCATCTTCTCCTCCAGCTCCTTCCGCCGCGCCTCCGACTTCTCCAGTGCCTCCTTCAGCCGCCCGAACTCCTCCTTCATGGTCTGTGGGAGGCACCGAGGTCCTCCGTGGGTCTCACCTCTTCCGTGGGGGTCTCGCCTCTTCCTCCGGCTCCCCGCGGACCTCTCCGGCTCTCCGCCCGCCCACGCGACCTCTCCTGCCCCACCTGCATCTCCTTCTCCGTCTCGGCGCTCTTCAGCAAGGGCTTGATCTTGAAGTAGAGCTTCATCCAAGGCCAGTTCTTCACCCCCATGAAGGCCCGGATGTTCCACTGGATGACCAGCAGCGAGTCCCTGGGGGGAGGTAAGACCAGATGTGGGTCACCGGGGACCTCCCCCCAACCTGCGCCCACCACCTCCGCCCCACGGCCCACCCACCCACCGGCGTTCCAGGATCTTCTTGAACTCCTGCCGGGAGAGGCACCCGCGGACTTGGGCCTGCAGCCGGGGCGTGATTCGGGGCACGCGC
>NW_009648039.1:8920-11695 GCF_000708025.1 Charadrius vociferus | reverse complement strand
GTGGGACTGTGGGGTCCGCATGACCACATGGGTGGTGGGACCGTGGGGTCAACAGGACCTCATGGGTGGTGGGACCATGGGTCCATGTGACCTCGCGGTTGGTGGGACCGTGGGGTCCGTGTGACAGCAGGGATGGTGGGACCATGAGGTCATTATGACCTCGTGTGTGGTGGGACCGTGATATCCCCAAGCCCTCGTGGATGGTGGGACCGTGAGGGCAACGTGACCTCATAGATATTGGGACCACTGGCTCAACGTGACCTCATGGGTGGTGGAACCATGGGGTCAACAGGCCCTCATGGGTGGTGGAGACCACGCGGCCTCACCTTGGTGTGCCCGAACTTGTACTGGTTGTGGTCGATGTCCAGGGACCCCAGGAGCTTCTCGGCGCCTTTGCGGCTGTCGATGAACTGCCCCTCGGGGATGGCTGCGGGGTTCAGGATGCGGTACCTGGTGGCCAGAGAGGACGCTCAGCCCCGCCAGGGTTGTCCACCCCTCTGCCCCACCCTACCCTGCCCTGCCCCACCTGGCCCCACCCTCCGTCTCTCCTACCGCTGGCGGAAGTCCCCGTAGAGGATGCGGTTGGGGAAGCCTTTGCGGCAGATGCGGATGCCCTCCAGCACCCCGTTGCAGCGGAGCTGGTGCATCACCAGTGAGTTGTCCATCACACCTGGGGGGGGAGGGAGGTGGAGTGGGGCGGGGTCAGCCACCAGCCACACCCACCCCCATCCCTGACCCTGCCCTTTTCTCACCTGGCTCCTTCCGCTCGTTAGGGATGAGGCAGCGGACAAAGTGGGGGTGGGTGGTCTTGAGGTTGGCCATCAGCTTGTTGAGGTTCTCCTGGTGAGGAGGGAGAGAAGAGGTTGACCAATGGGCCAGTGGGGGAGGATCTGGGGGAGCCGTGGGGGAGGTTGTCCTCCCTCTGCCCCACAGCGGGTGGGTCCCTCACCCGGTGCAGGGCGGAGACAGTCTGGAAGGAGGAACCTTTCTTCTTGGCACCTTTGCCTTTCCCTCCATCACCGCCTGAGGGACAGAGGGGTGGGGTGAGGCAGGAAAGGAGGAGACCTCATTGTGCAACTGTCTTCCCCATTCCCCCAACCGTCCATCCACCCACCGGCATCAGCCCCGGCATAGTTGGAGAAGAGGTTGGCCAAAAGCTTGAGGGCCGACTTCTGGTAGAGCCCCACCACCGTCTCATTAAGGGGGTCCTTGTTCTTCTCCAGCCACCCGATGATGTTGTAGTCCACCGTGCCGGCGTAGTGCACCAGGGCGAAGTGCGCCTCCGGTTTCCCTTTGATGTTGCGCGGCTTCCCGAAGTTGGCCGACTTGCCCAGGTGGTTGTCGTAGAGTTTGGCCTTGAAGGTCATGTCCGTGGCCTTGGGGAACATGCACTCCTCCTCCAGGATGGACATGATCCCCATGGGCTGGGGAGGAGAAGACCTCGTTGGCCGCGGCCGCCGCCAACCGCCAGCCAACCGGCCACCCTTTGGGGCCCCGGGGAGTTTCTCCAGGAGCCCCCTGGGGCCCCCAGGAGGCCCCGTGAGAAGTAGTACCTTCTCGATGAGGTCGATGCAGGCCTGGAGGTCCATGCCGAAGTCGATGAACTCCCACTCGATGCCCTCCTTCTTGTACTCCTCCTGCTCCAGCACGAACATGTGGTGGTTGAAGAACTGCTGCAGCTTCTCGTTGGTGAAGTTGATGCAGAGCTGCTCGAAGCTGTTGAACTGGGAGAGGGTGGGGGGGGAGAGAGGGGACGTCAACGGAACGACCAACGGCGTCGAGGGGGGTCAACTGAACGTCCAATGGGGTCGGTGGAACGGTCAACGAGATCAGTGGGGGCAACTCATCAGCCAACGGGGTCAACGCGCTGCTCGATCTGATGAGGGTCAACAGAACATCCAGTGGGGTCGACGGAACCCCCAAAGGCATCAACGGGGTCAACCTGAGACCCAACGGGGTCAACCCAACGTCCAACGGGGTCAACCCAACGTCCAATGGGACCAATGGGGTCAACTGACCACCCAATGGGGTCAACGGAACCCCCAAAGGCATCGATGGGGTCAACCTGAGACCCAACGGGGTCCACCCAACGTCCAGTGGGGCCAAAGCAACATCCAATGGGATCAATGGTGTCAACTGACCACCCAATGGGGTCAAGACAATGACCAACGGGATGGACACTGTCAACGGGACATCCAATAGGGTCAACTGACTGCACGATGGCATCAACGGGGTCAAACTGAACGTCCAATGGGGTCAACGAAACGCGTCGATGAGATCGATGGGGTCAACTTAACCCCTGATGGGCTCCACAAGGTCAACCCGACACCCGATGGGATCAACCCAACGCCCAGTGAGGTCAACCCAATAGCTGATGAGGTCAACCCAACGCCTGATGACGTCAAGGGGGTCAACCCAACGCCCGATAGGGTCAACCCAATGCCTGATGAGGTCAAGGGGGTCAACCCAATGCCCGATGGGGTCAACCCAACGCCTGATGGGGTCAAGGGGGTCAACCCAATGCCCAATGGGGTCAACCCAAAGCCTGATGAGGTCAAGGGGGTCAACCCAATGCTCGATGGGGTCATCCCAATGCCCGATGGGGTCAACCCAATGCCCGATGGGGTCTAGGGGGTCATCCCAACGCCCGATGGGGTCAACCCAATGTTCATTGAGGTCAACCCAACGCCCGATGGGGTTAAGGGGGTCAACCCAGTGTCCAGTGGGGTCATCCCAACGCCCGATGGGGTCAACCCAACGCCTGATGAGGTCAAA
>NW_009648039.1:4638-5128 GCF_000708025.1 Charadrius vociferus | reverse complement strand
GTGCCCTGGGGGGAGGAGGGGGTCAGTGTGGGGAGAGGGTGGGAGGGGGGTGGCCACCTCCGCGGGGGAGGGGTGGGGAGGAGACACCAGCGGGAGGGAGGGAGGGACACCAGCGGGAGGGAGGGAGGAGGGATGGAGGGACACCACCATGATGGAGGAAGGGAGGGATGGAGGAAGGGAGGGATGGAGGGACACCACCATGATGGATGGTTGGATGGATGGACACCACCATGATGGAGGGATGGATGGATGGAGGAATGGATGGGTGGACACCACCATGACAGATGGTTGGATGGATGGGTGGACACCAGCCGTGATGGAGGGATGGACAGAAGGATGGGTGGGTGGATGGAGAAATGGATGATTGGACGGAGGGATGGAGGGAGGGATGGATGGATGGATGGAGAGACACCAGCCGCGGAGGGATGGATGAGGAGATACCGGATGGATGGTTGGACGGGTAGACGGATGGATGGACAGACGGGTGGAC
>NW_009648039.1:1883-3159 GCF_000708025.1 Charadrius vociferus | reverse complement strand
GGTTCTAGGTGGCCCAAGGGGCCTGGGGATGGGTTTTCCCGGTTCTAGGTGGCCCAAGGGGCCTGGGGATGGGTTTTCCCGGTTCTAGGTGGCCCAAGGGGCCTGGGACATCTTGGGATGTGGTGGCCCGAGGGGTCTGGAGAAGGGACAACCAGGTTCGAGGTGGCCCGAGGGGTCTGGGGGTGGGACATCTTGGGACCTGGGTGGCCCGAGGGGTCTGGAGGAGGGCTGTCCCGGCTCTGGGTGGGGCGCGGAGACGGCGGCGGGTTCCCGACTCACGTAGATCATCCAGGAGGCGTAGCGCTCCTTCAGGTTGTAGAGGACGGCGGGCTCGTGCAGGAAGGTCAGCATGGCCATGTCCTCGATCTTGTCGAACTTGGGGGGGTTCTGCTGCATGATCTGGTCCTCCTTCACCGTCACCGTCTGCCCGAGGGGAGGACACGCCGTGGGGGTGGGCTGGGTTCTAGGTGCCCCTTGGGTTCTAGCTAAAGTGGGGTGGCTTCCGGGTTTCCAGTGGGTGATGGAGCAAGGTGGGATGGGTTCTGGGCGTCCCTCACGTGCTGGAGAGGGTGGGGTGGGGCCTGGATGTTTCCTGGGCTCTAGAGGAGGTGGGAGGGGTTCTAGGTCCTTCTTGGGTTCTCGGGAAGGTGGGATGGGGTCTAGGTGCTTCTTGGGCTCTAGAGGTGGTGGCACGGGTTCTAGATGTCCAATGGGTGCTGGAGAAGGTGGGGTGGGTTCTAGACGTTTCTTGGGCTCTAGAGGTGGTGAGACAGGTTCTAGGTGCTTCTTGGGCTCTACAGGAGGTGTGATGGGTTCTAGGTGCTTCTTGGGCTCTAGAGGAGGTGGGAGGGGTTCTAGGTGCTTCTTGGGCTCTAGAGGAGGTGGGAGGGGTTCTAGGTGCTTCTTGGCTCCTAGAGGGGGTGGGGTGGGTTCAAGGTGCTTCTTGGGCTCTGGAGGTGGTGGGACGGGTTCTAGGTGCCTTTGGGCTCTAGAGGAGGTGGGACGGGTTCTAGTGTCTTCTTGGCTCCTAGAGGTGGTGGGAGGGGTTCTGGGTGCTTCTTGGGCTCTAGAGGAGGTAGGACAGGTTCTAGGTGCTTCTTGGCTCCTAGAGGAGGTAGGACAGGTTCTAGGTGCTTCTTGGCTCCTAGAGGAGGTGGGACGGGTTCTAGGTGCTTCTTGGCTCCTAGAGGGGGCGGGATGGGTTCTAGATGTTTCTTGGGCTCTAGAGGAGGTGGGAGGGGTTCTAGAGGGGGCGGGGGGGGCCCCCCCACCTTGG
>NW_009648039.1:0-1231 GCF_000708025.1 Charadrius vociferus | reverse complement strand
GTTCCTCCCCAGTGCTCCCAGTTCCTCCCAGTAGACCCCATCCCAAGTCCTTCCGTGGTGGTCCCATCATCTCCCATTCTTCTCCAGTGCTCCCAGTTCCTCCTGGTTGACCTCTCCCCATCCCACGTCCCTCCGTGGTGGCCCCAACCCTCCTCCGTTCCTCCCCAGACCTCCCCGTTCCTGTGCTCCCAGTTCCTCCCAGTAGACCCCATCCCAAGTCCTTCCGTGGTGGTCCCATCATCTCCCATTCTTCTCCAGTGCTCCCAGTTCCTCCTGGTTGACCTCTCCCCATCCCACGTCCCTCCGTGGTGGCCCCAACCCTCCTCCGTTCCTCCCCAGCGCTCCCAGTTCCTCCCCAGTGCTCCCAGTTCCCTCCCAGTGCCCCTCAGTCCCCTCCCAGTTCCCTCCCAGTCCCTCCCAGTGCCCTTCCAGTGGCCCTCAGTCCCTCCCAGGTACCTCCCAGTCTCTTCCAGTTCCCACCCGGTGCTCCCAGTGCCCCCCGTCCCCTTCCAGTCTGCCCCAGTTCCCACCCAGTGCTCCCCAGTTCCCTCCCAGTGCCCCCTGTCCCTCCCAGTTCCCTCCCAGTCCCTCCCAGTTTCCCTAGAGTCCATCCCAGTCCACTCCCAGTCTCGTCCCAGTACACCCCAGTGCCTCCCAGTCCATCCCAGTTCCCTCCCAGTGCCTCCCAGTCCATCCCAGTTGCCTCCCAGTCCATCCCAGTCGCCTCCCAGTACACCCCAGTTCCCCCCAGTCCCCTCCCAGTCCCTCCCAGTGCTCCCAGTTCCCAGTCCCACCTCTCTCTGTGGTCTCGAGGGTCTCTGCTCCTGATCTGGGACATGAAGATCCCCCCAGTAAGTCCCAGTAAGTCCCAGTATGGCCCAACATCCCCCCCGCTGCCCCACCAGTAAGTCCCTGGTACCCCCACTCAGTACTCCCAGTATGTCCCAGTATACCCCAGGACTTCTCCAGTGCCCCCCCAGCATATCCCAGTCCCTCCCAGTTTCCCCACAGACCCTCCCAGTCGCTTCCCAGTCTGATCCCAGTCCCTCCCAGTTCCCCCATAGTCCCTCCCAGTCCCTCCCAGTTCCCCTGTAGACCCTCCCAGTCCCTCCCAGTTCCCCCATAGTCCCTCCCAGTCCACTCCCAGTCCCTCCCAGTTCCCCCATAGTCCCTCCCAGTCTCATCCCAGTCCCCTCCCAGTCCCTCCAGTTCCCCTATACACCCTCCCAGT
>NW_009648038.1:527686-556475 GCF_000708025.1 Charadrius vociferus | reverse complement strand
AAGTCTGGGAAGAGGAATGGGAGATTGCTTCTTACTTGACAACTTCTGAGCCTGCTCAAGGCAGGAGAGGCTCCAGACCTACATGTGAAAATACGGAGTTGCAACGGGGAGCTGAGAGCCTGCAGCTCCAGCAGACGATGTCAGACCTGAATGAAGAGCAGAGGAAGACAACCAAGCCTAATTGGTGACAGAAGGTGAAACTTTCTTGAAAGAGGAGATGGTGATTTCACTATTTATTTCAGTAAGACTGGGATTTCATATAAAGTTTTGTTCCATCGAAGTATCCTAAAGCGTGGATATGGATGCATGAATATACCAAAGTTAACTGATCCTTCAGAGGCTTTTTTATCCAAACGGAAAAGAAAAATTATATGCTCTGAGCTCAAAGAAAAAAACAGGTTATAGACATAAAGTGAAAGGGCATAATTCTCTTCATTCCATTTTAAGGAATTGCAGAGAAGGAGGAGAAGAAACATTGCTAGGATAATTTAGTGTTAAGTAAAAGAATGCGACAAATGGCATAAAGGAAAATGATATTTTTATTTGTGTACAGTATAACTTGCAAAAGAAAGCACTTACTCTGATTCTAATTTATTACAGCATTTAAGAAGGGGCATTCTTCAGCTCAAAGTTTGTAATTTTTCGGTAACTAGCTAGTCGCAACTCTGCCCTAGACTGGCAACGTGCTTCCTTGTGGGGAAATAACTTCTGCTCACTTCTCAAAGGACAGGAGCTGACACTGACTCTCACTGCCACAGCTGCCCTGCTAACCTCCTTCATGTTTTCAGCAGCAGCCAAGGTCAAGCACAGACCTAGTTTTGCCACCTTTGGGTTGATGTAGCTCCATTAGTGGCATTGTTACAGGCTGACAGGTACTGCCTCCTAGCACATTTTTATCCATATTGTGGATGAATGAAGAGCTTTGATCATTGGAGCAGGGTGCCTGAAATGACAGCAGTCAGGCTGCTTAGAGTGTGTGAGACGTCCTAATACTTCACAGGAATGAGAGTCATGAATGGACTATAACTAATTTAATTTAAATTACCTTTTAATTTAATTTAATATCCTGAGTTGGAAGGGACCCATGAGGGTCATCGAGTCCAACTCCTGCCTCCACACAGGGCAACCTAAAAGTTAAAGCATATATCTAAGAATGTTGTCCAAACACTTCTTGAACGCTGACAGGTTTGGGGCCATGACCACTTCCCTGAGGCACTTGTTCCAGCACTTGACCACCATCTCAGTGAAGAACTTTTTTCAAATATCCAGTCTGAACTTCCCCTGCTGCAGCTATAAGCCACTCCCTTGTGTTCCTATCTCCATACAGCAGGGAGAAGAGATCATCACTTCTTTCTCCATTCCCCCTCATAAGGAAGTTGTAGAGAGCAATGAGGTCACCCCTCAGTCTCCTCTTCGCTATGCTGAACAAACTTACTATCCTCAGCTGTTCCTCATGAGTCATGATTTCTAATCCTTTCATCATTGTTGCTTTTAATAATTTTGTGTACAGCATTGGAGGGGGGGGATAAGGAATTACCGCATGTATTCATATGACATTTAATAAGGAAGTAATGGCTTCCTTACGTCAACTTAGGCCTTGCTTTCCACATGTATAATGTGATATATGGGTTTCAGTGGTAAAGGTATTGGTAACAAAAGTCTTTTTTTTTTTTTTCAGATTAACTATATGTAGAAAAAAGCAAAAGCTTCATACTTTTAAAAATCCCAGTATAATTAAAACAATTTATTGTTTATTGTCCCAGACTAAACCAGATTATTTCTTAAATCAGGTGAAAAATATACAAGAAACACATTTTGTGAGAAGGAAATGTTTATGTGGAGGAGGAAAGCCATTAAAATAATTTCTGACTGAATATTTGTAGCTGCAATGAGACTGATGCACAATGGAAATTCTCAGGGTACTGTGGTGGGGGTTTTTTAAGCCATAATGATCTTCAGGTCAGGAAGAGAGTGGAATTTTTAAGTCTCTTTAAGTAATCCTTTTGGTAATCCTTTGGAAAAAGTGTGAAAGTAAATACATCGTTTTTACAAATGGAATTTATGTTCGAAGAATCAATATATTACCTACATGCAACAAAATCTTATTCCTCTCTTTCCTTTTTCCTTGGTGTGCATTGATAGAGCCCCAAGGTAACAGAAGCATATTTCAAATTTGGGTGGCTATGGCTGACAATGCAGTGAACTGGTGCAAAGTGTCAGGATGATGAAAGAGCACTCCATAGTGCTTCATTTGCAGAGTAGGAAGAAAGGAGGAGAGTTGGAATGAGCTATAAGTAGGGGCAAAGGATCCCTATAGTCATAGATCATCTGCCGAATGCAATGCCATGGGATGAATACTACCTTGAGTCATTAGCAGTATCTCTCATGTGCTTATAGCTGTCCTTTGTGATCTGTGGAAACGTTCCTCTACCTTCAGTAACCTTGTAAAAATTCTAGTTAACTGGACTTTGCAGAAGGGAACACTAGAACACTAAGTTAATATATGTCTAAAATATATATATGGTATAGTAACTATGATGCTATCCGGCATCTGTGTACTGTTTAGGGTGCTGCTCAGTATTGTAATGTCTTTAATTGCCATATTTGTCACGTATATAACGGGAAGAAAGAAAGAAAGACTGGATGCAGTCCTGAGTAATGTGCTCTAGACAATCCTGCTTTAGCAGGGGAGTTGGACTAGATGATCTCTAGAGGTCCCTTCCAACTCTGAAAATTTTGTGATTCTGTGATTTTTCTTTTCTTTCTCTGCCAATAAGGAAATCAATTACAGGTCTTATCAGATTAGGTATAAATCAGTTATTGTCCTTTTTATAGTGGAGACACTGAATGAGTCAATAGTTGATAATATGGAGTGACCAGAGTAGAATCTATTGTTTCTTCTCTGAAACATACTTTGCCAAAGTGCTGGATGCTGAATTGAAAATAGACTTACCTCTTTCTGTGTTATTTACATACTATTTCAAAATCTGCATTTATTGAGTAGCTTTAGGAAACCAGTGTGACAAGATATTTATTTCCTTCCTTCCAATTTTCCACCACAGATTACCCTGCTTTGCAAAGCTAATCATAGTCAGTCCAATGAAAAAGTTCTTTTCCTTCAAGCTTATTTTTACATTACTTTATGATGTTTTAATATAGCACATTTCTTTTCACCTGATTCTTAATTTTCTTCTGCAAAGATAGTAGATTTTGGAAAAGATTGAGTTTTCAGATGCATAATATGCACTGCGTTTCACTTGTTGGTTTGAATGGTAAAGCAGCAGCTGTAGCTGATACTATTGAGTTATGACACAAACTGCAATACATAGAGTGGATTAGAATTAGGACCAGTGATGTTTCAAACTCACTGTGGCTGCCTTTAGATATTAGATATTTTAGATCTAAAATTACATTCTGTGGGAATACTAAGTAGTCAGACCAGTGGGATTTGCAAGATGGTGCTATAAACCTCAACAGAGTTCCTGTCACTTCCTCTTTCCAAAAAAAAAAAAAAAAAAAAAGGTTACTAATTTAGAACTTCCTGTTTTGTTTCCAGCAAGGAGTACTGCAAAATTCAGGTCTTAACAACCTTGCTCGCTCTCTCTACTGCAGTCTTGGTAAAACCCAGAAGTATCAGCTCATAGAATTTAGAACTTTGACTGAAAATTGTTCTGTTGTAGATTACACTGGGATGTACTAGAGCCAGAGAAAAGGAAGTTGGAGCCTTTGTTTTCAAAACTTGCTTGGATGAGTTTGACTACTCATATTGCATGTTATTTAAGCCTGTTGATATACTGTCAATATAGGTCTCAAACTGAGGGAATCACGATGTTTTCTTTTGAGAAGCACTGCATTGCAGAGATAAGAGAATAAATACTTGTGGATAGTGATTTGCAGGTGCTGTTAAATGGATCTTTTCTACACTTCACTGTTTTTATCTGTGCCATGCGCTTCTAAACTACCTTAGCTTCGTAATAACTGTTCTGTTAATATTATACTCATTTTGGAAACACTGCCTTCTGAAAGTTCTTCTGTTAGAATGGTGTCAATGTAAACCAGACCCTACTAATAGCTGTGATACTGAGTAATTAGCACATACTGCATTTAGGTTTCCAGGCCTCTCCTGCTTTGTTTAAAGGAATTAGGCGTGAAGGATAACCATGTGATCTGTTTTGGCCTTCATCTCTGCCAATTGCGTGAAAGTTCCGGCAGTGTGAGATACAATTCATTAAGAACACACTAGGCTTACCAAATCTGTTATAATTCAGCCTGTTCTGTCTTCTAGAGTTCAATAATCAAATGTGCTATTTTGTATTGTAATTGTAGTATCAGAAGAAGGGTTCTGAATGTGTGGGAGAATTCTAATAGTAAATTGCATTTCATGAGAATGGTGTGAAAAGATGCAGTATGAGAAGCACTTGTAACTGACTGACAACTTGGCATATATGAAATCATTTTCACCTTTGAAAATACTTTGTTTTATTAGCTTCTATATAACTGCAACTAAAGCAATTATCTCAGGAAATGTAAGATATGTAGTGTATAAAAACAAAGGTCTGCATTAGGCAAATTTGGGGGAGTGGTGAATAAATAATCTGAAGAAAACTAGAAATAAATTATATTTTTTATTTTTTCTTATACACTATAATCATGAAATAACAGGTTATTGAATGTTGTGGAGAACTGGTGTTGCAGAGAGAAATTATCTTGTTTTGGTAGCACTTTACACTGGCAAAATCCAAATTATAGCTGACTTTTAAAATGTCATCCTTTTAGTCATCTTTTTATGGTAATTTTTTTCCCATGTAATGTGTCATTTAAATATTGCTATTTAGAAAGAATCAGCTCTAGAAATATTTGGAATATTCAAGCATTTAAATTGTTATCGCAAGAGCAAGTCGCTTAATAGAAGATGGATATAGCAGCTCCTACCCCATGGCTAGCCCTCTGTCCCAGAATCAGAATGCACTGAGCTGTTTGGTTAGATCAACAGAAGCTGAAATATCAGAATTTCAGAGCACAATGTATTGAGGGAAACCAAAACTGCCCTTTGGTTTTCTGTAATAGATAAGGCTGTAATTTGTGGTTATTCAGTAGCTGCCACACAAGTAGCTGTGCTTTCCCTATAGTCAGCTGGAGCAGGATTGCACGATTGCCACCTTAATGCAAGCCATCCCTGGTCATGAATCAAAGCACTGAATATTTTAAAAAATGAGGATTTAGCAAATTATTCCCGTCACTCTTCAATACTGACTAGTTGGAGCATGTTCTGTGAACTAATTAATCAACCCAGTCACCAAATGCGGGAAACAGCAAACTGGCAGTTTCAGATTAAAGAAGGCAGCTAGAGAGTGCTGACTTTTGTGCTGTAGGTAATCAAGTATTACTCTGTCTTTCTCAGTGGTGGGAAAACTGAAATCAAGGAAGCTAAATTAGTTCACAAAAGTCCCTAAAATTAAACAGGGATAGATTGCATGAAGCTGCACTATTCTTCACTGAACTTCTCTGAATTACCTACTGCAAATAGAGGTACTAATGATACCCTACTAATGATATTTAACTTTCCCTGGACATGTTTTGAGCAATAGCTAAATATTTTTTTATGGAATTGTAACATGTATGAAGTTAGCTATGTCATTGCAACAGATGGAACTTAGGGGTTGCTGGTTCTCAGTATTCCTGTGAAGTGTGCACACAAAAAATGCCACCAGCTGAAAATTTCCAAGGTGAATTTTTTTTTTTTTTTTCTTCTTCTTCACTGTTAGAAGTTCGTGTATATAAACTTTATCCGGATGAAATGTTAGGGAGAAAAAAAGTAAGATGTTGAGATATGTGCAACTATGCTTCCCAGAGAACCACTGCTCAGATCATGTAGTTTAAACCAAATCGGGATCAAAACACTTTATAGAATAATTAACCACATGTAATTAACAGACAGTCAGTGAACTATACATTCAGGATCAATATCAGATAAGCCACAAAACTAGACACTTAAAAAATGTTAACATGCCCAGATATTTCTAAACAGCCCTAGGTAACTAATCCCACAACCCCCAGCGATGGGCTCAGACCACTACCACCCCCCCAACCTCCTCACCCTCCCCGAGCGATGTACACGCACTCCAGGTGTGGGTCCCTACTTGGTGTATCCCGAGGTCTCACTCTCCCTGCTGGAGTGTGGCTGCTCATCATGTCTGATGACAAAGATGCTCTGTCTGGCCTTGACAGAGGATGTGCTGCCTGTGGGACAACCTGTGGCAGGTTTTGACTACCCCTGTGTCAACCTCAAGGTCTTCTCTCTTACAAATATTCATGCTTCTATAGTTCTTTTCAGGCTGACTTCTCCTTTGTTTCAGAAGTCTCTGTAATTTCTCGGTTGTTATTTAATCCAGCTGATGGTTCTCTTTAACATGAACAATTTGGGGCAAATGTCCTCCCAGATAGTTTTGTGTAATTTGATTCACTGATGCTGTTTACACTTGTATTTCTATCTTTACAAGTATTGTTACCCAGGCCATTTGTCAAAGGTGGACCATGGTAGCACTCTCATAATATGCAGCTGAAAAGAAATATTTACAGTAAGTGTTTTGAAAGCTTTTGGTTAGTTTGCAGCTGTGAGCAGATGGAAACATTGGTGTTGAACATGTCGACTCAGATCTTAAAAGGCGAATGTGAATACTTCGGAAATTTTCACCCTGTCATAGCTTTGTCATGGACTTGCCCATGCTTGTCTGCCTGTTGGCACAGTTCATTTTTCTGCCCTTAACAGAACAGAACCATATTGAAAAATCAAGGATATATGTAACTGTTTTTGTGTGTCCTTGATAATAGCTACATATATATGGCTCCTGTACTAACAAATTATACTAACTCCTATGTAACATACTCCCCAGTTTGGTCTATATTTTCATTTGTATTTTACAGTGCATTAGGGTACTTCAAGTCTTGCGTTATGTTTACGTAATAAGCTGTTGATAAGATGAATTATGCTGCATTCTTTGGTGTATGTGAATTAATTAACATTGTACTTTCCACTGGAAAGGACATTTGCTGTCTGTTCTATTATACCTTTACTGTGTCTGCTTTCTAGTGATATTTTGTAAAAGCTTTGAAATTGAATCCTACCTGTGTGTTCAGACATGTGTGTTATGGTGATATCAAAATCTTTTTTCACGTCTTAGTAGGATCCTTCGAAAATCACCTTCTGCTTAACAAAGGTAGATAAAAGGATATTTAAATGCTTGGTCAAGTTGATTTCGCACCTTCTTCTGTTTTACAAGTTTGATTATTTGTAAAAGTTAAATGGTGAATAGGAAAGAGCAAGTAGAACTCATAAGAGCACTGCTTTCTTCCTAGCTTACCTGCAGTGGACATATTAAAGGATATATAAAGGTGAACAGAGAATCCATTTCTGTATTTTATTTATCTCCAGGCCTTTTAGTGCATTACCTAGAGGAGAATTTAGGTATTATTTGCAGTGCCAGTAGTCTGTAGGAGTGAACGAACTTCTCATGTTTAGCACAAGGCTGAGTACATTCAACACTCATGACAAGGTTATAGCTAGAAAATATTACAGCTCATCTCATGGGCTTCATGAGAGTCATTTGCAGTGTTTCAGTCGAAGACTGAAAAATTGTGCCTGCAAAGATGTGGGCTCCAAATTCATGTGGAGAGCAAAACAAAGTCATGGTCTTTACAATCCAGAACAGTGATCTTTTCTTCTCCCTGTAGCCAAAGTAGGAGAAAATAAGAGGAATACGTTTGTGGTGCAGAAGCAGTTGAAGTACCTTGGGACTAAAGAAAATTGCTCTCTCCAGTCCTGTCAGAAGAGGGAATAATGAACGTTGCTACAACAAAGTAAGTACTTTTTCCTTTTCCTTTGTGGTTGACAGTTTGCAACAGTGTGTATAACATTGATAGAGACTTGATTATGGTACCAAAGAAGATCTGGCTTCTGGTGGCTTCTGAGGTATTTTTCAGTCACTAATATTGCTATATATTTCTCGTTTGACTTTCGGTAAAGCAACTGATAGATTTGTACCTCCTTCTTAGTCTGTAAAATGGATTTTATAGTATTTCCTTTGCCTTTTTCTATTGTGAACTGTCATGCACATACAAGAGGGCTCTTGGGTTTGGTTTTTGATCTTATTTTAGTATAAATTACAAAAAATTCCAGCAGGAAAAGAATGATCGTGGTTCCTTTACTGTTGTATAGAGCAAATCTGACTGAACCACAGGCCCTCATCATCAACTTCCAGAAAACTCAGTGCAAGGGATCTCTATGCATCACTGCCCAACACTGGGCTCATTATAAAGTCTTTCTCTATGTAAAATAGATTATCTTTAACAAAGAAGTCCACTAGAGTTCACAGAGTATATTCACGATTGCAGCAATAGTTACAGTCGTTATTAAAAGGCAACGTAGATAATGTATCTGAAAATGGTAATACAAAAGACATAGCCTTGAAAGACTATTCCAACTCCCATACTGCAATTGCTCTTGGTGTAGGAAGATCTTATCTGTAGTCACAGGAGCAAACACTGCAAAGATATCTTTGTCAAATTTTCTTCCTTTGAAAAATGTGATCAATGACCGCTACCTATTAAAGACACAGAAGTTTCCATGATCTAAAATGAATCAAAAATATCTCCTCACAAATTATGGAGAAGAATAAATACTGTAAATAATAATTCAAACAGGACATAGATAACTGAGAAAAACATTCTTTAAGCATTGAGTCGGCCAAAGGGATGTTAGATAGTTTTCAGTACTGTATATACACCTGCAGTCCAATTTTGTGTTTTGTATGTCTCAAGTTCTTGGGCAGAATTCCCATGAAGTTTGGTATTATACCAGTTCCACAATGAAAATAGGGTTACACTTTGTATCAGGAGTCTTACGAAGTGTTTTCTGGATCTACCAATTCATTAGTAAAACACCTATAGATTTATGCCATAGGATAGATCAAGTCTATCATCTTGTCAATGCAATGGATGGCTAGGATTGGGCTGATCTTCAGGAAAACAACAAGAACTGAGATGACAGTGAAGGAGAGGCAGACGGCATGAACAGAAATAACTCCAGGTGAGGGGAGATGTGGACTAAATAGCCAACAGCATAGAGAAAATATCTTCTAAAGTCGTTTGGCAAAGGAGGGGGCAGGGATGGAAGTATTAAGGAAAAGAAACATTGATGCCTTCATGCACCTCTGACACTCTGTTGGTGTTGCACTCATCTTAAAGTTGTCATTTCCTAACTTTTTGCTTTTGCAATAATGACTTTTCAATGGCATATCTTTGTATTTGATTTATCATTTGTCTAAAGAAGCAACCTTGCTTTGTGTATGTTTTTTGATTTGACAGTCTTAGGACTCCCAAACTTAGTTTAATTTGTGGACTCAGTTGACATTAAAATAGCTTTTTAGGAAACAAGTAACATTTATTAGTATATCAAATATGAAGAACATTGGTGATAATTTTTATGCTATTATACTCTTAAGTATATTTTTCCATGCATCTGGATTGTGTTGTTTTTTTTTTTACTTCAGCAATCCATGATGTTGATGAATTCTTAATGTGTTCTAAAGCAGTCAAGGCTCATGAAAACCACAGAAAGCTGTGATGATAATATGCTTTGTCTATTCAAGACTTGAAATCTGTTCCACTTTGTCCTCTTCGTTCCTCATAACAAGAATAAAAAGAATTAACTGTATGAAAACTAAGCTATGGTGCTATTGCATTGTATACAGCAAATAATGCTAAGAAATCAGCATTTCCTGTGTTTAATATCTTGAGACTTTGTCTATTAACATTGAAGTTATTAGGGCAATAAAGAATGCCAAAATGCAGATTGTATAGTTGCTGAGATTTAAAGAGCAGTGTGGAAAAGGTGTCTGGTTTCACCTGGACTTTTTTGTGCCAGCTTGGTAATGACAAGGGAATAGAAAGTTAACAGATGTGCACAAATGGGATTTTTTTTTTTTTTTTTAGGGAAGTAATCAATAGGATATAGTGAGGAACTGGTAGGAAAAGAGTGTTGACAGAGAAGAGGACGATGGCCAGAACACTGGGTGTTCGGGTGTTTTCTGACTGGCAGGTTGTTGGGTCATTATTTCTAGCACAATTCAAATAGCTCAGAAGATGGTCTAAAAATTGTGTCTCCAGGTTTGGTGAAGGACAGTTTTATTATTCATTTACATCTTCGTCAATTAAATTGTGGCAGTTCCAAGGAGATAGACTGTTATTTCTCATTTGTATTGGTTTATTTTTCCAGAATTATTTAGAATCAGTTTGCTTTTGTTACCACATGTACAGTAATCAATTGACTTACTGGTGTTCCTTTTGCTGAAAACCATTAAAAGACAGTAGCATGTGACAAAATTACTTAATTTAGTTTGAGACTATCACTTCTAGTCCTGCAGCAGAACTATTTGCTGAAACTTGGACAGGGCAATATTCCATTACCAATACCAAAAAAATAATATTATTTTGCTAAACTTCTGTTTAGGATGAATACTGAAAGCTCCAACAACATCAAAATGCTATATTTTAGTTTCACATTTTGAAGTGTATTTTTATGTTCTTTATTTTTGCTATTAGATATTAACAATTCCATGTACACGCAGGCTTTTTTTTTATTGTGTTAAGAATTCTGAAGACTTTAGTCTTCACTTAGACCTTGAATGAATATGTATTTTTAAATCTCACTTCTTCAGTGAAAAGGCCATTTTGCCCTCTGTACATTTCTAATTATGCTTCTCTCCAGTACTATATTATACAGAGTGATTTTTGATTATACTGTTTGAAACAGTGCTTAATTTGTATACAGAGAGCTGTAAATGTGTCACTTTCAGCCCCTGTAACTACTGAAATGAAACAACTCCTTTCTTCATGTTTGTGAACCTCCCTTTCTTTTGTCAAGAATCCAGCATCATTGTTGTTTTCATGACCATGTGTTAACTTTCTCTGATACATTTTTTTTCTCCACACTTTTTCTGTACTTCCTGATCTTACAATAACCATGGCAGTTTGCTAAACTGTAAAGAGAACATGTACAGGTGATTTTTATTTTGTAGCCACTGAAATTCAAGGCCAGTCCAAAGGCAGTGTCAGATGAGAGCAATGTATTCAAGACAAAATGGTGAATCGTCACAACTGGAGGAATGGCCCATTTGCAGAGCTTACCACTCCTCTTCCCTGCTTTTATTGCTCTGGACATGTGGGACATATTTTGGATTATGGTGTTTATTCAAAAGCATCGGCTCCCAGTTCAGGTCGGAGTCTGAATTTCAACTCTTGAGGCATCGTTGACACTAGAAACAGATGGCTCTGAAGCCACTGGTATAAAATAACTGCTTAGAAAGGTTAGCTGGGTTTCTGTCATTATTGTGGTTTAGGCTGGGCTGGTCACTAAATGAATGACAGATCCTCTCTTTTAATCTCTCTCTCCCTTCCCAGAAGAGAAGGGAGAGAAAATGAGAGAGACTTGTGGGTTGAAGAGAAAACTAAAACTACTTTAAAGAATTTTAATAATAAAAACAAAAGATAAAAATATCATTAAGAAAATAATGTACTACATACAATATGTAAAAAAACAGTATGGAGCTCCCAGGATGATGATTGCTTCACCATCAGGCACTGGGAAAAGTCCCAGACTAGACTCAGCAATGGATGGGAACTGGATTCAGGAATGCACAGATCAGGATCAAAGGCAGATGAACAGATGGAGTCCTCCTCAGATGCCGGCCACTGAAGAAAGAGGCTGACCACTTTGATCCCTCAGATTTTATACTAAGCATGATGCAGATGGGATGGAATACCCTGTTGGTCAGTTTTGGGTCACCTGTCCTCTCCTCCCTGCAGGTAGGACCCCTCTATGCTTTTCTGTTGGCCAACCTTGGTTGTTACAGCACAAAGTATAAGGAAGAGCCTCTCCGCGTACCATGCCTTGGTATTCACTATAAACATCAGACCTTATCTGCTAAAAGCAAACTCCAAAAAATACGCTGTTAATTTCAGAGTGCTGTTAATTAGAAGAGACTTAACTGAAAAGTAAAATTACTGAAAAGAAAATTGGTTCTGTTTTACCTCAAACTGAGACAGTCATGTCTTTTGAAAACAGGATTGTAAAGAGTCAAGGAGATCTGTATCTATTTCCTGTATTGAAAAGATCTAGTATCTTGTATTGCTTATTTTCATACACAATCTAAATTTTAAAGTCATTTAGACAATTCCTTCTAGTTGGTATTTTTCTAAGTAACAGTATGGAAGAGGTAAAAAACTGATGCCCTGTCTTATGGAAATCAACACATCCTTACACTTTTCAGAATGGTTTTAAGCTACAAGCTTTGACTTAAATCTAATTTGTATCAGAAAAAGGAATGTGATGTCATTTTGATATAGATAGTGATAAACATTGGGAATTTAGTAGTATAAATAATACAGCAACTAAACTGGAGGTCAAGGACTTAAGCTCCTTAATTTCTACTGTAAATCTTTGTAAATGCTTGCTGGGAAGTTTTTCTAGCCTCTACATTTATTTATTTGTTGTTAAAAAGAGCTAGGATGTATTTGAAACATGTAGTGCAAAACTCATTTCCTGGGAGTAAGTAATACTGGGAATTCAAGCCAGGGCAAAATTCACTTTCAGAAGTATGTACGTGTAGTCCTCAACTGCTATCAGAATCTCAGTATGTAGAAAAAAAAAGCATAGTAAGAAAGACCCTCTCCCTTAAAACGTGTGTGTTCTACAGAAACATAGTGAACCCAGGTAAAAGCCAGGTGGCAAAAGCCAAGAGAGGTGTCAAGCTGGAAGGTTCCCTTCCTACCTGCAGGCAGAGGTGAGTTCCGTGAACCCTGCTCCAGCCCTGGAGTGCCTGTAGCAGAGAAGCTGGCATGAGCTAGTCAGAGGCTTGCTACACCCAAGCTGCTCCCTACCTGTCCACTATGTCTTTGGCTAGCACCTTTCATCAGCACTAATTACTTAAAATCAGTGAGGAGAACAACAAATTTACTGTCTCTGAAGAGTTTTTCTAGAAACGTATTGGATTTTCTGGTTACCCACCTTCCAAGGGATTTTCTGGTTACCTACCTGCTTCCTACCTCCTCTCTTCCAAGCCTCCAAGGACACAGTAAGATTACAGTGCCAAACCGGAAGCCTCTGGTGATAGACTTGAAGTGTGTATGTTAGCAATGCTCGTCTGGATCTTCATTCTTTACTTAGATAATCAAATACCATGGAAATGGTCTTCAAAGAGCTTTAAAATATTTTCCAGATCTACTTTAAAGATGTAAAACTCTCCATATTTTTCTGAAGTAAAGTGAAATAGGAAATCATATCAAACTTTATCCTGCAAAACTATTTAAACAAGCATAAAGCAGGTCGTTGAGCAAAGTACTAGTAGACAAAACATATAGTGAGGTTAGTAGTATTCACTACACTGACAAAACTCATTCCTATTACCATACTTCCTGCATAGGAATGAGTTAAGCTTTAAACGAAAGTATCAAGATTAGGAGAAAAAAAAAATCAGAGTGTACTGACACTGTCTCAAAACCAGCATTTGTTAATAGTTTCATTTGAAAAATATCCCAGAATAATAACAAAAAAAAACAAACATGAAAAAAGCTCTGCAAAGAAAATAATTTAAAGTCAAATTTTTAAAATGAACATTTTCATATTACATACTAGCACATTTCAAGAGAGAAACACTTCCAAACTGAAATTTTACAAAAGTTAAAATTAAACTTCTCTGAAATAGAATAAGCCATGTTTCATTCATTTCACAAGATTATCTTTGCTCCTACGTTTTCATTTTAGTGGGAAAAAACATAATCAAACTTTCTACCAATTGGTTTTCCTTAAGTTTATCTCCTTTTTTCAATCTCTTTTTGGTTTAGTCACTGTATTAAAAAATGAGTGGTATGTACAGTTCAACTTAGTGTAGACTTTATGTAGTTCTTTTGAGATGCCTATTGTTTGTGGAAGTAATATAATCAAGCCTGTAAGATCTGGTGGTTTTCATCTTGGGTTCCTGTGAGAGGCACAGCTTCCTTTATTGAAATGGAAGCTGAAGTTGCCTTCTTTGCAGCGCAAAACATGGCGACGTGTTCCTCAGAAGTTCAAACGACAACTGAAAGGAACCCATGCATTGTATTTGCAAGATACTAATTGCTGTTCTGTGGCAAGCGTGAATTTGATTCATGATTCTTGAATATCTGGAGTTTCCCTAATGTGTCCGTTTTCTGTGGCTGAGGCAATCACATCCTTATTCAGTGTCTAACAGACAGTGCTGGTATAAGCTGAGTAGAAATCCAAGAGGGGCATTGGTTCCAGGTTTCTCCAACTTTCCTCTCCAGAGCTCTAGCAAATGCAGAGTTTTCTTTTATATTACAGAGCTGTATGGGACAGAAGATGTTGTGGCATCAAAGCTGTAGGTTGGGATTTTAAAAATCTGGATTTAAGCAAATTAAAATACCAAACAGCATATCCCTTATCTCAGCCAAGGCTTCCTGTGGAAGCAAAATAGTTAGCATCTGATAAGCCTTTGCAAGCCTCCCTAGTTAAGAAACCTTTGCAGCTCGTGGTCTTGATAGCGTGATTTAATTAACAAAGGAGTGGCTTAGTCATAAAAGGAGTGGAGTCTTTGTAAAAGGGTCTGCTGTCTAGAGTCTCTTCATCTGAAGGTTTTCAATTTTGGTTGTTATTTACCATATTCAGCTTATCTGTCTGAGTTTTGGTGGAGGAGGAGTTGTATAACCTAGCGGTATATAACTTCTGTAACTGTCCTGTTTCGGCAAATCAGCAGTCTGTCACTCCGTTGCTTAGTCTTCTCTCCTATAGCTATAATAATAAGCTGCTTCTGTTCTGACCTGTTCTAAACTGTAATTCTGGTAATTTCCATGACATTCCTGTGAATACAAAAGTGAGGCTATACCCGAGTGGGAATTCATTGAGTGCATTCAGACAGTTTGTTGCCGTTTTTTTGTTTCTGTAGAAATGGTTATGCAAGCTGGATATAGACAAAGTTCCAAATATATATTGGATGTGTTTCCAAGTACCTGCAAAGCTCCATTGTTCGCTATGGTCCGTTGAGCACAAAGTCACAGTGAGACCTTACCACTAGAGTATGCCAGAGCGCACACAACACTTGCACTCGGCCCTGGTGATTTCCTTCTTGCCCTCACGTGCTTACTGGAAATATGTTGCCATATATTAAATAAAACTCTCCAAAATATTCAAATGAAAATAAAAAGGGTTAAAATGAAAATGAAAAGTGCTTTAAGTATAAAAGAATGCAGCAGTCACCGTATTAATTCCCAAGGAACATGCTGGTTTTCCACAAGTTATAATTACCGTCAAACAGTGGCAAATGCACAACCTTGTTTCATAGAGTTATGGCTTTAACAAGGTTATTCCTCTCCCTTATCTTTATTTAACAGAGCCCATTGTGTTCCTATGTATGATTTGATAGAAAAACAATATATTCTTCAATAGCTTTTGAAGAAAATTTCTTCAACAGGTATTCACAGAAACATTTGTTGAACTGATGTATTTGCATTTCAATACACCCTTGTTTAACTGGCCTCTAGGTTCAGGATCTGGTTGACTGTCCCACAACCTCTCTCTCTCTAGAAATCCTATTTTTTATTGCTTTGTTGGGATAATTTTTCCACTTTGCACAGCTTGAACACAGTTACAGACTGACCCATGGCTGTGTTTTACTATTGTTTTACTAATTTTATGAGGCAGGTGGAGATATGTGAGAAACAGATGATGATGAAAAAATTAGTGCAAGGCTCTGAAGATACTTTCTTCTTTTTAAGGACATTTTGACTCAGAAAAACTGAAAAGCTGGCATTTTCATAAAGGCATTAGAAAGCTTTATTATTTCTTGACACATACACACACATTACACACAGTAATATCAGTAGTACCAGTTTAGTACCTGCTTAAGCGTTGGCAGAAGCAGCAGCAAATGTGGGGCTTCCAGGAGCAAGGAGCAACAATACCAGATTGTCTGGTCAGCCTTACCCGAAGCAACTGCTTAGTTTACTTAGACCTAGAGACAGTAAAAGCTAGTGTACTGCAATGCTGCTTAATGGAAATTTACCACCTTTGACCATTTTTAGTTGGTAACATAACTTCTTCCACATTTGGTTTATATAGATATGCAGGGAGTCTTCCCACGAGTGTTGGGGTTTGTTTGTTTGTGGGTGTTTGTTGTTTGGGGTTGTATTTATTTATTTATTTAAAAAAAATCTAGGTCATTCCTGAGTGTGTGTATTTGTTGAGTGTAGAAGTTTAGAAAATACTTTCTCTCCCTTCCAGGATTTTTTTTTATTTGTGAAAGCACTACAATTCTGATATAAGAAATGGAAACATTGCTTTACTTTTAATCACACATTGGAGCAGCAAGGGAGATTTTAAACCCTAATGGTAGAAACAATTAAATAATTCTTGCAGTGGTACAAATTACTGAAGATCAGCTTTGCCCTACGTTTAGAAAGACCCCAACCGCTTAGGCCTTGTAGTAATGGAACATTTGATTCAAAGTAACTAACCTTCAACTTTTGTTTTCTTTTGTTTTCTTTTGTGAAGGCTTATATTCTTATGGCTTAAATGGCTTAAATGAAAGGTAAATTCAGAGAGAAGGTTTTGTTCATGTGCTTACATCATAAAAATACCTAAAAAGGAGTGAAAGCTGACAAATCAAAACTAAAGAAAAAAATTAGCATCAGATTGACATTGGATGAAAAGATAAGCATAAGCTATAAACCGAATGCTGTAGAGATACATATGTGTGTGAGCCTTGGACAACTGGTTATAGCAGATTAAAAAAAAATGATCAAAAGGAATTAAGAGAAAAAGCAGGGAACTTGAACAGAATGCTGAGTGATTCATCTACTTACAGTTTGTAATGCTGGATAGATCATTGTAATTACCCAGTCAAGCTACTTGTATAACTCCTAGTTTGAAACTTCGTAAGTAGAAGGAATCATGACAGACCTGACTGACTGTAAATTGTCCCTCCCTGGGACTAACAGCACTCTCATTCACTTGCTGTTCCACTAAACATGTCAGGGTGTATAGGGACCTCTCTATTTTAGTACATAAGCATCCCCTATCCACTTAGTCCCTGTTGTGATGGGCAGTTGAGTTCATGTTCGTGTGTTTCATTAATGTTATTTAACTCAAACAACTTCTATCTGATTTAAAAAGAGCTATAACTGTCCAGAATACCAGTGACATCTGTGAATGAGTTCTTTTTATTTATAACAGAATGTTATCTTTGATTTATAAGTACATACAAATATATGCATACACATGGACACAAACATATGCAAATATATAGGGATGTCTAGGGAATGGATTATGAGGATTAAGTTTCCGTTGCTGCAGTGTAGTGCAGTTAGTTCCATGAAACAATACATAGCAGTAAACTAAATTAGTATTTCTTCTTGCTATGGTGTGCATCTGTTAAAAATACTGAGTGTTTGCACTAGTAAAGCAATTCAGATCCTTGAAGTATGCATTCCAAAGGGAGTTCGAGCAGATCTTAATCCTTTACCAGGAAAACCGATTCACAGCTTTGTCCAGATGGCTGGTGAATAAAAGGATTGACCATGCTGTTGAGCTAGGAAAAGGAGTGACTGTGGAACATCACTGACTTCACAAGAACACTAAAAGCAAACTAAAACTGTTTATATAAATAGATGTGTGACCACTGAGACAAATGATCTTTTTCAGTTGTGGACTCATGTTCATGGTTCTTCAAAATATGTGCTTGGTAAAAAAAAAACCAGCCCAAACCTAAAGAACTTTTCCTCACTTCCCAGAAATTCTTATATTTTCTGCTTTAATATTTTGGGTTTTTTTTAGATTATGTTTTTAATGTTTTTTGTGTTTTAATGTGGTTTTGTTTAGATGATAAAAATATTTAGTTTATATATATTAAGAAAAACACAGGCAGACTGAATGATTTCTGTAAGTAGCTTTACTTGTAATCACAGCTAGTTTATGGAGGCATGGTATAACCCCTTTAAAGTTTTAAGGAGTTTTAAAGTAAAAGTTGTTATCTTGTCCTTGGGTATTTTCCTCCTTTAAAGCTCTTTCCTTACTATTAAATTTACGTAGGATCTAGGCATCTCAATGTATACCATTCCTCCTTTTCTTTGCTAGTGCTTCACACTTCTGATGTTCTAGTCTGTAAATTCTTTACAGCTCCTACCCTAGGAAATCACACGTTACTGTATAGTCTCTTTGCCAAACACTGCTCTCTCTTGTGCTAAGCATACCTATTTCCTCATTCTTATCACTAAAGGAGCAGGATAAAGCACAGCTTCTCCCAGAACTCCTAGCACAGAAGAGATGAAATGTCAACATCACCTTAGGAGAGTGACAATATCTGTTCACTGTGGCAAAGGGTTTACAGACCAATGTCCTTATGCAGTTCCTCATCCAGCAGTTCTTGCCTGCAGGCCCTGCTGTTGTAATTGGCCCTGCTACAAACAGCAAACCGGGGAGAGGTGTGTCCTTGGTTGCCTCCTCCGAGCCTTGTTCTGCTTACCGTTCACCCCAGTGCTAGGTAGCCTGGTTGGCTGTTTCTGGCAGTAGGTATGGTAAGCTGGCACTCTGCAAGTGAGAGTGATCAGTGCCCCGCTGGGAAGTCAAGGATTTTTCATTTCATGCCTCATTTATATACTGCATCACTGAGCCTATGAAGTAGAAGCTGATATCTAAAAAAGAAAATGAAGTTAAGGAGCATAAGTACATTTATTTATTTATTTAGGATTCTCAGCACAAGGAAATACACATGGAGGTATGTTTACTTTAGTATAGTTTTTGAGTCTTTTAATGGAAGAGAACCAAAGCATAAAAGTTACAGGTTGTAGCCTGTGATGAAGATAACTGAATTTCTCAGATCAAAGTATCATCAACGTACACTTCAGGACTTGTGTAATGAAGTCTTACTTGTATCACTGGGTAAGAATTTTTTCGTTATTTTTAGCTGAGCTGAAGATTGGTACTGCTGCCATCAGTGGGAACTCTAATGATGGCTTGATTGGAAACAAGATTCTCCTTCCCCCCTTGCATCCTGTGACGTGTGTCAGGCAGATCACATCCTGTGTGCAGACAGCAGCACATTTTCTCTGACTGCAGAGATTGCCTCTATTCTGCTCCAGGGCAGCAACAATTTCCAGATTAAAATGCCAAAATGTTGCACTTATTTTATCAGTGATAAGAAGATTAGCATAACCAACCTAAAGCAGTGAAATTTTTGAGTTGTTGTGTGAATTACCGTAAGTTGTGCGATGTGTGGCAGAGCATAGACCAATAGGTTTGAGCTCCATCACAGCCTGTAATTATGCCCATTTTTTTAATGGTCATTTTTCATAAAGCAATGCGTTTGAAATAACCGGAGGCTATGACTCAAGATTTCCCTTCTAGAAAGAGCTCCCTAACCACTATCCTGGCTTCATTAATCCTCCTGGCTTTCTTAATATTGCATCCTTGGACCTTGTCTTCTGTCTTTGTTTTATAAAAATGGAGGCAGAAATTTACTTTCAGAAGAGGATTCTAGGCTGTGATTATGTGTTGAAAGAAGCACCTTCTTGCAGCCCTTGGCTAGGCTTTATCAGTGGGTTACCTGGAGAATTTTCAGCAAAAGTAAGAAACAGGTCGGTCTGTTTTATGAGATATAGATCATTACCTCTCTGAGGCACTGACCCATTCAATAGTTGCTTTTTAAAACAAGTGGCTGTGATATGCTTTCCATGGAAGTTGTGTGGTTCAGTGTTAATGTAGGAAGAAACCCTTGCTGGAATGCCATACCTCTCCTCCATAATAACGTGTAAGACTGCCGTTTAGTTTTAGATATGTAAACTAGTAGGAAAAAGTACATAAATGGAGTAGGCAAGAGAAGGCAAGACAGAACTATTTAAGTATGAAATTTTCCCCTTTAAATTAAGGTCAAGTTTCTGAGAAAATGAAAAAGTGACTGCACTGTGGATTTGTTTTTAGGTCTTCTACTTCCAGTTATTGTAAGCCTGTATTTTCCTTCAGTATTGTGTGTATTAAGGGAAAATACAACTGAGTATCTTTCAGATACTCATTAGAAGCAGCAATCACTTTTTTAACCTTTGACAGTTAGCACCATGGAATTTCATCTCAGATATAGGCTTTAGAACAATAAAGGTTAATAAAACCTTATTGTCGAGGCTGTATTGTTTTCTGTGATGAAATCATTGGAACTTGAAAATTGAGTTCTACAACTGGAGGAAAGTAAGGGAGGGGGAAAAACGTTATGTCTGGATGAAATGTAATTTTAACGCAAGAGAAATACTAAAGTCATACCCAGTTGAACTGTCCTACTCCATTTATTGATTTATTAAGCAAAATAGTTAACCAGGACATGCCTATGGAACAAGAGGCACGTGAGTGAAATTACACAGTTTTACAATTTCTGAACAAGGTTACATTGTGACTGTATTAGTGGCAGAGCTATGCTGTGATGCTGATTTCTGTAAGACTGCACAGAGGGTAAAGCAAAATGAAAGTCTGAACCATCAGATTAGACACCTACATTAATGTTTCCATAGAGGAATGAAATATATTTACACATACACTAGAGCTCTTGGGGTGGTGAGTTGGTTACAAAATAATAATATCATGCATTGCTTGTATTTATGGTATATTCCATGTAGACAAATGGTATCCATATATGTCTTTTTAATGATAGCTTAAGACTGGAGTGCCAGGGTTTTGACTGATGAGATATCATTGCTGCTACCAACAGCAAAGGTTATCTTTTTACGTAAATGCAGGATGGTATTTTGATAAATTTATTGGCAAACAGAGCAAACGCATGCAGCTGTGCTTGAGACCTTTACCCAGGGAGTGCTGCACTTTCATCTTCTCCTGTATTCTTAGTCATTCTTTTCAAGTTTTTCAGTTTCCTTCATTTGTTTTTTTTCCCATTCATTCAAGTGCTGTTTTCATTTTTTTCCTTATTTCATGCCTGCTAATCAGGAAGAATATGTAAATATGACACCATTAAAATTCAGACACACTCAATGAGTTAAATAAAGCGATTTTGTTTATAAGATGAAATTGATTATCTTTTAGCAATAGTTAAAATTAAGGTTAGGTAATTAAGAACTTCCTGTAGGCTCAGGAAATTATTTTAGTAAAACCATCATGAATATAGAATAACTATATTTCCCCTGAGTGAAGAAGGCTGGAGTTAAAAAAGCAGACAACCTGAAGATGATTTCTGCATTACTAATACTGCAGTTTCTTTTTCAAGTTTTAATTAAAATATTTAATGTGATGGTTAAACTACAAATCAGTTAGTGATGCACCACAGCTGATATTTATTTCCCCATTTTAAGCCCATCTTAAAAGGTAGAGAGAATTTTTGCTCTGTTAATGCAAACAATTGACAATTGTAGTAAATCTAGTCTTTTCAATAGTCTATAGCAATTAGGAATAAAACAAGGCTCCTGCTGAGACATCATTATCAGAAATTGTTTTCTACAAGAAAAGAATAATTGTTCTGCTTTTTTTTTAAAAAAAATCTTTTTTAAAAGATTTTTTTTGTCCCCTTTTCCCCGTGTTTATCATTTTCTTTTTTTCTTTTTTTTCCTTTTTCTTTTTCTTTAGACATATACATTCCTTTTTTCTGAAGGGGATCCCCAGGTCTATAAGAGGAAAGTTAAAAGAGCTGGGAAAACTGTGCTGAGCTTTCTGTATTAGAGGACAAGGTGGGACTCATATGTATTTTCCATTTAAGTATAACTACAAGTAATCACCATCATAACATGATCTACTTTCAATATAGGGTCCATACTCTTTCTATGATGGTTTTTCTATATCCCCACAAGGATACATTACCAGATTCTGCTTTTAGAATGTATCAGTATAAGAAGCAAACCCAACCCCCTCGAGAATATCTTAAGGCATAACGGAAGCGTTATCTCTATACAGTTATATGCCAGCAAATTCAGGAGGAAGGTGATGTTTTAAGTCCATGGGAGCCTGCATACAGCAACAGTAAGCTAAATTATCTCTTAGTAGTTTGCTGTCTCCTAGTAGTTTTCAATAGTTACAACTGAAAGAATGGTGGCAAAAAGCTGTTTTATTTGATTAACACTTTCCCTTTTACTTGCCCACATGCAACACACACCAATACATACAGAAAGAGCAAGTGAGCAATCCTAGATTTCACCCATTTACCTTTCCTTGGTGCATCTACTGAGAAGAAATGCCAAAGCGTTAGGGTCCTGATTTTTAGTTTCACTGCCTATTAGTAATCTACCACAAGCTCTGCAACCGGGTTTGATAAAGACACAAAGGAAGTTTTATGATACCACTATGTGCAATTGCAACCTGCACGTGTCAGAGGAAGAAACCTCAGTACTGTTCTTTAAAAATGTGACTACGTTTTCAGCAAATCAATCTCAAATGATAAATTATAAAATTTATACTAATATCTATATACAATGCCATAGTAATAATAGAAGAGTAGAATTTGTCCTTTACTGACAGGGTTTTAAAATGACATTAATATAATAATTTTAACAAAACTTCTGGTTCAGATTTCTGAAAGGAAGTGTCATTGAAAGCATACATAAGGCTTGATTTGCAGCAGCCTTTGGAAAAGCATGGTGCAGCTGGTTGTGCACTCCAAGAATGCAAAATGTCTTTCTAATAACAAAAGGCAATCTACCAGTTTTCCCAGAGTAGCACACTCGCTTTTGGTTGTATTAAAATGTAAGGTAAAAGAAGCATTCTTTGACAAATCTTTGCATATATATTAGAGATCACAAAATTGATGTTTATTTTGTCCCGGCAGTCATTGAACAGTGGTTGGTTTTTTTTATTTGAATAAACGAGATGTCTTCTTAAGATGGCAACAATGTGGACAGCTGCTACAGGGAATACAGGTAAAATTAATCTTAAAATCTATGTGTCCCAACAGTGCTCAATTGCCATGGGATCATTTAATATCACTTACTATGAGTCAATTAGAGCTCCAGTGAGATAAATACCCTGCAGTTCGCTGTTCAGTAGCCTGACAGTTGCAAGTGAAGTGCTTACAGTTTATGCACTGTTGAATCCCAGGGCTAGGAAGATGTAGGAGAGTGTGAAGGCCTTTGTGCCTCTATATGTGTGGAACTTTGAGAAATGGGATGTTTGGAATATTCTTACAGTAATAACACAGGTTGCCAAATCTTGGTTTTCTGCAGTGAATGGAGTTATCTGCTTTGTGGATGTTTCATGGACCTTTTTATTTATTTTGTACAAGGTAAATGTATTCCTGGAAGATCGTGAATGCTCTCACTTCCAAGTTATTTTCATGGTAAACGAAGTAGCTTTCTTCCTTTCTGGAATTTTGAATCCTAACAGAGCAAAAGAATAAGTTTTGAAAAATTGTTCCAGTGTTTAGGGAATAGTATTGGGATTTGAAATGTCCACATGTCCCTTCTGAATTCAGTCACACAGGATCACATGCTGTGACATTTCAGTCTCTTTCAAATGAAAAAGCAGGAGTATTTTGGTTCCATTACCTGAGTTCAGACATTACTGTGTTTCATCTGAATTTCTCACTGAATAAATAAGGACTGCATTAATTCCTGTCTCATGTGCAGGGTGGTCAGTTCAGTAGTGTTTATTGGATTGTCTTAGTGATTTTGTTGTTTAAGAAAAACTAAAGTCAGTATGTACAAGAGCCGTGAAATAAAAAGATATTGTTCAAGGCCATTGACACAACGAAGATCAGCACATTGCAGGCCATCAGACATACCAAATGTAGTATTTTGACAGAGCAGGTTGACCTTGACAACATCTCTGAATAGGTTTTTGCCTGGGAGTTCATAAAAGATAATGGCGGGGAACAGATGTCAGAGACATACAGATTTTTCTGAGAAAGGAAGAAGAAATGCAAAAAGGAATGAGGATTACATGAGAACAGGTGATCACAAAATTAGAATGTCTGCAGGCTGACAGCCACAGGAACAGATGGCAACAGAATTCAGACTGAAGTAGAGAGGAAATAGAGAAAAAATGCAGACAGTCTTAGAGTATAGTGCACATATGATCTGCTGTACTATATGTAGGTCTGAATACAAAAATAAAAGGCAAAAATAAGCTCTATACTTGTGAATAAACCTGTGGATTTAAATGTTAAATGCTTAAGTTAATTGGCCCAATTCTTAGTTGTTTTTCACATTTCAAGGTGTAGCTAAAGCATTACTATACTGATTTGGTCCAGAATAAATGACTTCCAAAAGAGAGAACAACGGAGCAATGAAAAATTCAACACAATGTCAACGTGAGTGAGATTTGCATAATTAGAATTTTGTACAGCATCTAGCTCTGTGATATAAGTTCTCCCGAGCTGAACAGTTACATTAGAGTGATGAAAAAGAGTAGATGGACGAAAGGAGGTTAAACGATGTAACTAAGGAGAATGAGGAATGGAGAGGCTTGCCATTTCCCTTATAGTTACAGTTGTGTGGATATGAAACATTCACGGAGTTTCCCCTGATATTCCTGTATTAGTGGAACTCTGCTATGGAAAGAGAGAGCTGAAGTACATAGGCCATCAAAAAGACTTTCACTGCCACAACATTCTGATTTCTCCATGAGAAAATCTCCCAGCCCAGCTAAAGCAGCAGAAGTTCTGCGGTATCAGTAAGCGCTCCAAAGCTAGGTGCCGAACCCACACTGAATCTGTAGGCACGGCAGGATGAGAATAATAGGCTCTTCCTGGTGTTACAAAGGCATTTGGAGGTTACATTCATTAAAGGCTCGAAGGTGGGGGGATAATCTGGTAATGGGAACTATGTGAGCACTTTTCTTAGACAGATTGTTACCACCTGGGAATTAAGAGAGAAACTCATAATCCTCTAATTTCTCATGGCCTATTTGAGGGAGTTTTCAGGTCTCAGTTACTACACAAGAGCATAGTATTAAAAAACCTTGTAATAATTAGTAGGCTTGCTGGAAGACTCAACAGAAAGGTAAGGATTCTTGTTTCTCACTTTAAAAATCTACTTTTTCTGCTCTGCTAGAAGTGTACTAAACTGGAATTCTATCAGCAAATTGAGTTTCATTAATCCAGTATGAAAATGTCACTGTGTTAGCTGATTTTATGTGTGTTGGGCCTCCTTGTATCATCCTCCCCAAATTTTTGAGTCTCTGTTAGCACTATATGACTAATCCTATGTAGGTCAATGGTATTTCAGCCAGTTGTTTGCAGTATCAGCATACAAATATTTTATATTGTTACAGAAAATAGGTTTTGTTGTCCCCTTCAACACAGGCCCAGGAAAATCAAGAGGACACATCTTTGGATATGTCTGCAATATTCAGGTTAATAACCCATTAATAAAAACTGTTTAGGCTGGCGTGCTGCCTCTATGAGACTGCAGAGTGTGCAGTTACCCTTACTGGCAGATATGATCAAATTGCAGGTTGTTCCTTTGTCAGTGACTGCCTTTTTCACGTGGACCCTTTCCTGACCTACTTGTTTCTCATGACTACACCTGCTTTCTAAAAGTAGCCATTCACAACTTTGCATTTCAATGCTAAAAGAGTTTTCATGAAGGTCTATGTATGCTTTACATAGGGCAGGACTGAAGACAAACACATTCTGAGTACACTGTTTTCTTGTATTTAATATTACAGTGTGGTGTGACAAGTATACTGTTGTTGCATGAATGGTTTGTGGTTATTATGGATATAATAGAGCTAACAACAAACATGAAGAATGAGAAAAGGTTTTAACAACAGTTATTGTGAGGTGAATGTATTTTGTGATTTGCCATTGTGAAGCAGTATTTTGTGATATTATTGTTACAAGGATCACCTGAAAGTTCAGGAAACCTTCTATGGTAACAGATGTGTTATGCTTATTTTTAATTAGAATTAAATTTGGCCATTCCATCATAAGATGTACTGTGCTTGTATGGCCAGCTGTATAAAGAAGTAGCATAGCATCATTTGATCTTGATCTGCAGAAGTGTATTTTCTACTTAGGAAGCTTCAGTTTGATTTGCTATTTTACATTCTTACTATTTTATTGTGAGATGAGAATGGCGTTTTTTATTACAATTACTATTTTCCTACCTGAAGAGTGGCAAGACAAGCTATATCTATTAATGAAATCAAGATACACATGGAAACATATCAGTTATAGCAAATATTTACAATGCAAGGTAGACAATAAGCTTTTTTTCCTTTAGTAAGGCAAACGACGTTGAATATTGTGTGGGAATTCATCAAATTGCTGCAGTTCTGTGCTTTGGTATGAGTGTGATAAGTGGTAGAAGTTGCAGAACCAGGCTGTTCAACATTGCAGTGAAATAGTACAATAAATACAGAGGAATATAACTTACATCTAACATCTTTCAGGATAAACTTGGGAAATGTAATTCTCAGCCCTAGGGAATGGTGTGTTCAGGAAGAGATTTTTAAAGCATCTAGCAGAACATGTATATTCTTCTTTCTATAAACTTGACAACAGCATTGTTTTGCTGTATGAGTTGTCTTATATCATGGCTTGCTCATTGTATTTTTAATTATCTCAGAATTTTGTGATTGTTCCTTATCAGATAAGGAAAGAGAGACACATTATTTTAGAGCAGGTGTTTTGGGGGAAAGGAAAGTGACGGAACTGACTTCCTGTACACAGGGTAGAATAGCATTCCTCAGCCTTTCTTAAAAATTTACAGTCCATTTTCTAAAGGTATCTTTAAAGTAGGCAGAGAATAAAAAGAGGATTTCCAGGGGCGCTCTGAAGGGCATACGTGCTTCTATTCTGTATTGTATTGTTCAGTGTCACTGCTCTGACTTCTGCTATCTGGCACTCTGAATTACGACTGCTACCCAGACTTCTTTTTAACAAAGAATGCCTATAGTCATACCCACCAATATAAAATGCTGCTTGCTAATGGCCCAATCCAATAAAATATTCTCTCCATCTGGTTGCCAACTATTCAGATAAAGAAATCTCTACCTTTAGCCTCCTACAAGCTGTGGTGTCAGTCTGCTGCCTCTATCGCCCACCTTCTAGTTTTCTCACCTTAATTTGCTGGTTGCTGCAGGTCCCAGTTCTGTAAAATTAGTAGGTTAAAAATTCTTAGATCCTAACTTTTTTCCTTTCCTTATTTGTTAAGCATAATTTGTATTAAATTATAAAATTACGTTAGGGAGAAATCAGATGAGCAGAGGTGAGTGGGCAGCAGTCTTCAGGAGAAGCAAAGGCTAGCAGGATGAAGAAATTGGTAATGAGATTATTCACACATGAAATCAATTATTTGATTCTGTTGTCTGTAAAAATTTAGATACCCTCTACTGCCTGTTATGATTCCAGCCCACCTCTGTCTGCTCTTGTGGCAGTCATAGCTCTGCATTCTGGAGCCCCAAGTAACAGATGATGATTGGGATGGGGATGAAAGGCAAAAGGGGTGGGTGATGACCGGGAGGGGAGAAAGGTTCAGGGGAGAGAATGAATCACACTGGTTCAAGCAAAGATACAGTGAGGGCGAACAAGAAAGGCAGATGAAACAGCAGGGAGAAAAACCACACAAAGTCTTTAACCTGTAGTGAATCCATCATTCTACACCATGGAAAATACCAGAAGTGTCACTACATTGCCATGCAAGTCAACACTTCTTTCAGAGTTTGCTTGGGGGAGGAGGAGGGGGGGTGGGAGGAAGTCCACAGTGATGTGATTTCATGCAACTACTTGCATGTCAACTTATCTCACACTAAATGCCTCTGAAAGTATTGGGAAAAACTACCTAAAGAAACTAAGATCGGGGTTTTTTTTTGTAAATACCGGAAGAGGAATGCATTCTAAAACTAACTTAACTGTAAATGAGGAATAAAGCTCTATGCAATAATACTGCTAATATACAAGCAGTTCAATTAGACCTATTTACTATTGTTTGAGATTCCCGGATGGATGATGAGTATTATAACAAAATAAAGGCTCTTAACATCTTGTATCCAAAATTCAATTGCTGTTGGAGTTCACTAGACAAATAAAGGAAAAAAAAAAAGCAGAAAAAAAAAAAAGAAAACGTATTCTATGAAAAGATGCTTAAAAATTAAAATACATATCCATTAAACTTTTTTGCAATAAACACTCACTCATTTAGATTATTCAGTTTCTTGAAAATGTTTGGCAATATATATTTCTAGCCAAGGACATTCATAAAAGAAAAGGGGGAAATAAGTACATTAAAAGTATCTCTGTATATCAATGAAGACAGGTACATGTAATATATACTATGTAATGTATTATGTATAATTATCTATAGTAATACATATAATATGCATATTTAAATACCAGTTCTTCTAAAATATTGAACAACTGTACATTAGCCTCAGTGATGTAGGGAGGAAGTGACAGAATTGTTACAAGAAGGACACGTACCTCTTTTATGTATCAAGATGGCTAAAGAATGTGGTTTATTACTGAAGAGTGGTAGTCTACAATGCTGTAATAGTCCTGTAGATGGAAATGCACAGGTATTTCTATACAAAATTTATTTTAAAAATTATAATAAAAATTATGGTATTGGCAAAGCAGTCAAATAGTATCTTAATTTATCTGATAAAACATGCATGTAGTTTTTCAGGGACTTTTGATACAGTTGTGCGTGGTGTTTTGTTTTGGTGTGTTTTTTTCTTTTTTCCTAATTCATAGTTGTAAAAGATTTACAGATATTATTAAACACAAGGCATGATGATAGGTTCAATTACCCTAGGTAAAGA
>NW_009648038.1:483821-527629 GCF_000708025.1 Charadrius vociferus | reverse complement strand
CTACAGAAACGACATACAGCGTTTTCTAGATATTGACAATATCTCTGCGTTCATTAAAAAAACAAAACAAAATGCAACAAAAACCCAAAGACAAAACAAAACCCTTTACTCTAAATTAATAAATAAAACCTGCAAGAAAACCTGTTCAGTAATGACAGTCTTACCCTACTGTTTTTCTGAAAAAAGTCTTCATTTTTATGTGGTCTCAATCCTTCTGTGATATGTATGGAATTTGTGTGGAATATGGTCTGGAGGATGATTGGGTAAATGGCAGAAGCTGTGGTCTTTTGGTGACAATCGGTCCTCTTTTACTTTCTTTTTTTCTCAAAGATAGGAAAAGAAGGGTGATATTTTTTTAATGAATATTACAAAATATCCAGTAAATTACCTCTTTTTGGCCTGATTTTTGGAAAAAGACTTTCAGGTTTTGGTAACTGGAAATAACAGAAGTCTTGCCCAAAACCTCCATAGGAGTTTGAATACATTATAAGATCAAGTTTTCATTCCCCATTTTTCTATGAATTTTCAAAGAAATGAAACTAATCTACACTCTGCCAACTACCTAAGAGATAAGCTAATTCCCCAAGGTTATGAGCATTTGGGTTTTCTTTTTTTATATCTACTGGAACTGCCATGCAAGTCATCAACGGTTTTAATCCACATTTGAATACATATTTCATCTGTCATTTATGAAATGCATTCTATTGTGTCATGAGAACCAATGCTATTGCTATAGTCCATAGGTACTTTTCAAAAATAAAATATCTTGAATAAGTATAAAAAAGGGTAATAGCCTCTTGGGATGTTCTGAGTTGTATTGTGAGTGAAATGCTGTAACGCAATTTTCTGTCTGTTGTAGCTAGGGGTTTGACTATTCAGTCTCAGTTCGTATGGTAGTGTATGCTTGATGTAGTTAAACACTGGGACATAATATTAAAAAGTATGTTTATGATGGTGAGCTAACATATAGCTATGCTGATCTTTTAGTTTAGGAACTACCTCGGTTGTAAAATTTAGGGACATATTTCTACAGGTATTTAGTCTTAAAAGATGTAAATATATCTGTAGCAGCATTCTCCACAGCTTATATGCATCTAACTACCTTCAGCTTTTGACTGAGAGTTGAGCATGTTTTTATTCTACTTGCCAACTCTGTAAACTGTTAGGTATGCAGATATTTTTAATTATGTAGCGCAAATACTTTTTGGGGACAGATAGGCATTGAATTTAAAGAAAAAGAACAAACAAAAAATGAGCGCCTGTACTGGAAAATATATGCAACATGAATTTCAGGGATGTGAAGCATACACAGATTTGTTTGATATCAGTGGCAGCTGAGGTTCCTCAGCATCTCTAAAAATGAAGCAACAGAACAGTTACCATGGAAATGTTATTTTTGTAAGTGCTAACTTAGGTGGAAGACGGGTCAAGATAAAATGTCTTTCAAAACAGAAGTAAGGTACTCTTTCCTTTCTGGAATATTTTCTTTGTAAGTCAATTTCAGCTCTAGATTAATCCTTTTGTGTAGTTTGAGTTGAAAAAAACACCTTTGCATTAATCCCAATTACTCCGTACGTGCTGTCCAGTTAGCTTTCAGCCTGGTCAGGAAGCACACCAATTTTAAAAGCAAATGATACACGGTAGTTTCTTGATTAAGGAGAAGATATCGTGAAATAAAGTAGAAATGAAAAATGGAAGAAATTTTAATGGAAAGATGTACACCATAAATGGTAGCCTTGAGCTGTGTTTCTAATTACTTGTGGTTTTATGTATACACAGATAAGACTTTAATATAAATCATGTAATGCATCATATTTGCACAAACTGTTGTGAATACTTCTGTGTAGATGCATAAATTGCTCAGAGTGAAAATGGGGACACCCCACCCCCCCAGTAATTAACATAGTCTAAAAGCTTGGTAACATAGAATACTTATGTGACTGTTACTTTATGTAATTTCAGGTATGTTTACATGTTCTATATTTGTTAAAGGCAAAAAAAAAAAAAAAAACCATATGAAAGAATCATTTGATAGGCGCATACCTCAGGGATTGTCTGTATCATCCAATAAAGTGAAGATGATAGAATATAGGGGGAGGTGTCCGTTTGCACAGGAGGCACCTAGTAATTCATGTCCAACTTGAAGTCAGTGAGACTGAAGTTGCTGCTTTCCAGCCCTGCTGTGAGCCGTGTCTGCCAGAAGCACTTCCTTCTGCTTTCTTTCAAATGGCCTGAGTACGTTAGCATTTTAGATTAAATTTGGTTTTGCCATCCAGTGTTGAATTACAGCCTATTACAGAATTTTAGCCGCTTTATCAGAAACGGCCTGTAAATTACAAAGCTGCTGTCACTCACAGTGGGAACATTTCTAAGATGGCCAACTTAGCATACCTAGTCCCATTTCTGTTTGTATATTTGGAAGTTCCGATTTTTACCTTTTTATCTTTTTTTGGCAAACTGTAAGGCTTTATTTTGAGTAAGCATATGATCACAGAGGTTGCGCCTAGAATTTGTTCAGTAGTTGGGCTTGAGTTTAGAAAGGTGAGCTTCTCAAGCTGGTTGAGTTGACACTACTGCTGGCGTGGCTTGCTTACGGCAGAGTTTGTGAATGGGCCAGCAAGTTCACTGCTGATGAACTGGAGTGAGAGTCAAGCTGTAGGCAGTATGAACCAGCAAGAGATTTGAGGTTGAATAGAAAACAACCCTCAAGGTGAACGTGAAACGCTGAAGGTACCAATACCACTTCTGTACTGCAGGAAGAAAGCACAAGGCAGAGTTTACTGTCATCCCCGCCCCAGTTTTGTAAACTAATGTTCTTGCTGAGGTAACTTGCTAGTTTGTGACAGCTTGCAAGGAAACTAGCGCATTTGTAGGTATGGGCAACAAAGCAGGGCAGGCAGGAACCTGGAATGTGAGATTCACCATTTTCATGAAATGCTCTTTGTTCTTTGAGCAACCTGCTTCTACTATCAGCCAGCTTCCTTAGAACTTCTTGGCAGCTCAGCACGCGGCACGCAGGCATGGGCTTCTGCTAGGGCTTACTTAGACCAGGAGATTAATCCCACATGTTGCAAGGAGAAAGAACACAAGGAAGCATCTTGTTGTATACATATTGTGGTTTATTCTTCACCCACAATGAAGAGCTAAAACTTTAGCCTTTATTTGCTTAGTCTATCGGCTTGACGATAAATACACAAGTATATTTGGGTGAAAAAAAAAGATTGCAACAGGAGAGCCTACCTGGGCAAGCAATGAGGAAACCACAGGAAACTTGTACTCCTATTAATAGAGATGGTGTCCCATTTCTCAAACACTCCTCGTGCAAACTCACATATTTGTAAAAGGAAGCTACCAAATTCTTGCCTCCCTTTCCAGCTGACAACCCTGCCAGTTCCTTTATTTCTTTGCCCTTTGTCAGGCTCTTTTGTTTCAGGGTTGCTTTGTCACTTATAGAAAAAGCCGTTTGAATCATGTTTTACAGTGCATCTATTCATTAGCTCCCTTTTTGCTCATAAAGAGGAGTAAACATGACCAAACGGAGATTCTGCTTGCATTTTAAAGAGCAGAGGCTTTGAGGGATTCTTCTACTCAGATGCAACCTACATAGTATGATAGAGAGGTTGCAGTAATAAGTGTTGTCTCTCATTAAATATGTAACTTGTAGGGGAGATTCTTTTCTTTTTCTATGCAAAAAGCTCGTAGCCAACAAAAATGGAGAAAGTATTCTTCTTAATTGACAAATAAGATGAATCAGCTGTCATTATACAGTAACAAAACAGGTTTGCCTGTGATAGAGACCGTTTGTATGACACAAAACATTTAAACAGTGCTTCAGTAAAATAGGTGAGGGTATCATTCAGGACCTGACTATTTTGCTTTCTTTGAAAGACAGGACAAACGAAACCAGGCACAACAGGGGGACTGAAACTGGTAGAAGGCACATGGGAAACACCAGTTAGCAAGGCCTGGGTGTGTGCTCCTGGCTAATCCTGTTACCGTGGCTCAGCATCTCACCAATCCTGATAGTGGCACCCTATTCTGAGGCAGGTGCACTTTTGCTCAGTGTTGCTGGTGCTCAGGATCTTCTGGTTTCCTGACTTCTGTTACTCTTGCTTCTCCATCCTTGCTAGATTCTATCATAGATTTTTAAATAAGGATTTTGTGGGGAACATAATTACAACAGGACATTGCCTACGATAGACGGCAGCATTTTATGAGCTGTCCATCTCGGGGAGGAAGAGGAGAGGATCTGATGGAGCTGTTTAAGAGAAGCAAGATTCTTATTTTATGCTGTAGGTAGAAAAATGTCTAAAATGGTAGATTTAGGAGGAAGGGGTTTGCTTGGGGCAATAAATAATATTTGGACAGCCTGAAGCAGAGGCAAAAGGTGAATTCAGAGAAATCAATCTGTTGAAAAATCAGTAGATGTGAACTCCTTAGGAAAATGTTTTTCTAGATCACTTTTATAATTCCCTATTTTGTTTTCAACTGTACCCTTAAGAAACATACTATTTTGATGCTATAAAGTGTATGTCTCCTCCCAAAACAGTAGCATGAAGCTACCTCTGGAGCGAAGCACTGTGGCTGCTTCCCAGAAATGAGACTTCCTTTTCCACTGCTAGGCATTCTGTCATATCTACAATTCATTCTGGCTCAGTTCCTGATTTGTATTCTGTTTTGGTGAGGGGGGCATGTTAAGCTCGGTTTTGGGTGCTGTTGAATAAGTAAGAATACATCAAATGATAGACAACACAAACTAATAATTTTAATTAGTATTTATTTTGCAGAGTATTCGGTTGAATTACAGCTGGAGGAAAAGACTGTTTTGCAGCCATAAATTGCCGGGGTCCCTGGTACTCTGAGATCTTAAAAATTGTTCTTTTGGCTATGCAAATGTTATCAGAATATTTCTGTGGTACTTTGTGTTGTTAATAAGAGTATTTATAAACAAAACCAAAAAAATCAATGATTTAATACAGAAAAATGGCTCAAGTGGGGCTACAGTTAGAGTTTTGCAATGTATCTTTCTAGTTAATTGCAATGCGTATTAACTTCTGCAAATCATCACGTACACACTTTGTGTTAAAAATACTTCACTTGTCCACAAAACTTAGCAATTCATGCAGAGAGTCAGTAAGTTTCTGTCATTCTTACATGTTATATCACAGTAAAGGCAAAGGTTTTGAATTAATAGAGAATCTCTATTTAAATTATTTGCTTTTCTTATAATGTATTTATCCTTCCATGTAAATAATTTTAAAAGAGCTTTACCTAGATAATTCTTTAATCAGTTAAATTAATAATTCAGTAATTATCTAATTAAAAAAAAACAACCAACAAACCAAACTACAGACCTGAACACAACCTCAGTCTATGTTTAAACAACGTAAGTGATTTCTGCAATACCCTGGAATCTCTCTGTTAGAGTATAATTTATAGAAGAGCCCAAGTAATTTCAGGAGCACAAGTTTCAATGGAAGACTTAACCATATGCAAGAGTAATACCTTCAAAACGTATTGAATAATTCAGCCTTATTCAAATATAACAAAAATAATGCTTTGATGCAAGTCCTGTTGAATTCGTGAGATTTTACATAGTCTTTTCAAAAAACTGACTTTCATTGCTTCTATGTGAATTTCATACAGCTCTAGAGACAACAAGTTTTAAGAGGAAGATAAGCTTCAGATTTTTCTTGCCTAGTGTTTCTTTCCATATCCTTTGCAGCAAAAAGGCACACCTTAATTTGTTTGAGCTGCTTTATTTCCGTGAACATCTCTGTCCTTTTACCAGCTCTATAAATAAAATAGAAACTGATAGTTGAAATTAATGGAGGAAACTTTATCAAAATCAACAGCAATTGAGAGCTGTGTAACAGGCTTGAAGCTTGCTTATCAAAATGCTTATTTTTTTGGCTGATAATTTTCATTACAAATTTTTGTTTGGTTTTATTTTGGTTCATTGGTTTTTATGGAATTTTGTATGTAAATACATTTTGTATTTCCAAGACGTTTTACAAAGTCAGAATTACCTGACTTATGATGTCTTGCTGTCATTGGCATCTGGGAAGCTGGAGAAATCTATATGCAAGTTATCATGAATGACTCTAGGGGCAGCATGTATATGTAGAGAGAAGGAGAGACAAAAAGAGATTAGAGCCTTGCGGCATATTCTTAATTTGCAAAAATGCCTTTAGCAAATTTCATCAAAATTAAAATGATTGAACTCACACCTAAACCAAAATAACAAGTTTAGGTCCTTCAGTGTTCAGTGACTAACAGTTGCAAGGCAGACTATTGTTATTACCTGCAGAGCTAGGATGAGTCAAACCCTTATCTAAACTGACCAGGGAGGCAGTTTCTGCAGCACAGGCTTCATACCTGCTCCTGGATAAAGCACAAAGTGGAGACTGCACCTCATCTGTTACTGTGTATATGGAAAGCTCAAACCCTGAACATTTGGAGATGAATTCCATCTCCTTAGGTTTCATAGGATGATATTTTTTATGAATAACATTTTTGGTGTTTGGTTTTTGGTTTTTTGCTTCATACAACCGTTTCATTTAGAGAAGCAGCTCTGGAGGTTTTTTTACAAGTTCTAGTCTTTCCACACTTAGATTGCTTACGATGTTTTTTGTTTTCCTCACTTTCCTCTCATTTATGCACAGAAAACTTTTAAGGGAATCTGAAAAAAACAGTCATATTGTCTATAGGCTTATAATTGTCTCTCTCCTATTGCCCACCTACCCCCCACCCCTTTTTTTTTTTTTTTCTACCTGTTAGGGAAAAGCAAATCAAAGAGAGTTAAAATACTGCTCCCAGTGTGGTTGGGGTGGCCTTCCCAGGGAGCATGTATTGCTTGGAACTGTTGCCAAGTGTAGAAGATCTGAAATTGTGACTGAAATGCAAACAGCATAATATGTAGTATGTTATCTGCAGCTTTGTCATCACTACCTAATGGGTACTACAGCAAACCAAGACAGCCATTTATATCTTCACGGAAGGAGACTGCAACGCATTTGGTGTAAATGTGTATGGGTTAATGAAAGCTCAATTATAGCAAATGAAGAGAACATTTGCAGCCTTCACTAGAGGAAATGAATTAGAAAAGACCAACCAGAGGAGGCTATAAAGAAAATAATCAATAGTATTAAAGTGGGGAAAATGGCTCATTGATACTCTTAGAAGAGCAAAAAGGAAGAAAGTTATGTTAGTGTTGGAAATTAGCTTCTGCTAAGATGATACATTCTATTTTCAAATTTTATAACTGACAGCAAGATCTGAGAGTCCCCATTTAGTTTCTAATCTTTGACCTAAAGCTTTCAGTTTAGCAGGTGTACCAGTGACCCATCGTGATCTAATTTGTTATTGGAATTACAGCACTGCAATGTGAGGGTATAAATAATACAAGAAAGAGAACAATTACAGCAATTAACCATGGCATGCACCACAGAAAAATCACCCTGCAGCAACTTAGAATTCATTAAAGTAGCAGGGAAATTACCGAGTTCTCAAAACCTAGTGCTGTACTGCTGCAGAGGAGAAGAAACCCTGATAGAATTAGAAGAATGAGATCAAAAAGAATCCTTGTGTGACTGGAGAGAGAAGCATAAAAAAATAAAAAGAAGGCATTGGGCAAGAATAAAGTTAAAACTATGTGGAAAATGTGATAATATTTTCTTAGACTTGAGTAAGAACATGTAGATTCTGAATTGGAGACCTCTTCATGCAGAGGTGAGACTACATAAGCCAAGCGTAATAGAAGATCATGAATGACATTTCTGGTGACTTATGATGCAGTAAAAGTAAATACTGTCTGAAAAGAACAGATCCCTGTGAGAATAAGAATTACACGTTAATAGAGAGAGGTACCAGCCAAAGCAAGAAATCTCACAGACAACCTGTAGGTATGCTTTTGTTTTGTTTCTTTCAGTCTCTGTCACAAGACAACTTTCTAGTGAAACAGATCTTAATTGCAGTCAGACTGCTACTGTGCTAATGATGAGGAAAGACATACAGAAATTGAAATTGACCACATCGCCTTGACGTATATGATAGGTCTGGAGACAGATCAGTACTAACTCAAGGGGGAAAGCCTCCATCTTTTCTGTGGAATTGGGAAATTCCCTTGTGGATGATGAATACGATGACCACATGAGTATTTCAAAAGGTGTAATTTCCCTCAGGACAAGGGAGCTCCTCAGTGCATGGTTCTTGTACCTGTTTTAACCAGGTGTTAATAACAGAATGATTAAAAAATCACTTATGTCCTAGTTGAGGCTGTGTCCTGCTTTTCCCCCTGCTGTCTTGATGCTATGTTAGAATTGCACTGAGCCAGCACGGTGGAAGTAAGGCACAGGGAACAGATCAGTGTGTTTGAACAGTTGATAGGAAACCATGTGCAAATGATGTGTGCTCCAAAGACATGTTAACCATTGCAAACAAAACTACTGTTTTGGGACTAGGGTGAGGATAAAATAAAAATGAATTAATACGGTAATAAGCTGTTCCAGTGTATTCACTGCATGTACTGAATGCAGCTGGCCAGTACCCTGTGGCAACACATTAAGCAGTGCATTAGACAGCAAGAAATCTATATTCGGTAATGAGGAAAGAAATGTATGGGCAAATATTTATTCCCTTATATTAGGAATAAAGGTAGGAAGGGCACAGAACCAGACTGCATGTATGGCAGGGGCAGGAAGGGCACAATGTGGGATACTCAGCAGCAGAGGCTGATGTGTTTTCATTGCGTGGTTGTTAGTGCTGGATTCAGAGGCTGCTGTTACTCCATTCACGTAATGCCATTGCCCAAAACTACCACACAGTTTTTATAGTCCCTGAGTACAAAGTGGGATCTAAACCTTCCAGACAAATGTCTGTTTGGCCAGACTCTTCACTTCCTTAGCACTTGAAAAAGAAAAGATATATTTGTAAAGTTTTGTAAGTTTTAATGAAATAAAGCTCATTTCATTTTAATGAAATGAGCTGGATTTCAGTACGTAATAATATCTAAAAATTAACAGAGCTGATAACCAGAAGTCAGAGAGATACCGTTTCAGCGAGGCTACTCGAGTGTGCTAGGAGGCCTGTATACACTTAGTGATTTTATGGGTTTAGGTGTAAAACCAATAAGCTTTATTGTCTCTTCAAATAATGCTATTAAGGTCAGACTGCCATAAGTTACATAGGATTCTTTCTCTGATGATTTTGCCCTTGTTTTCTCTATTACATTCTTGGCATCTCAGCTCCCTGTGGGCCTTTTCTTAATTTTTCTCCTACTAAGATCATCAGGGCTCACAATACTTTTATTATGAAACTTACAATTATGGGCTGTTTCTCGTAACTCTTCAGGTCCCAGTGCAATGGGATGACTTGGGAACCTTACTTTCCATTTACCAAAAAAAAAAAAAAAAAAAAAAGAATTTTTAGCCTCAATGATTTCAGAGAAAATTTCAGACTCAATAACTGTAAAAATAAATAAATCCATTTTTAAAGTTGTTAAAATTTTTAAACCAATAGCATGATATTTTTCCTTTTAATGCATTTCAGGGTAAGCAATGTTATTTTCTTTAAATGTTTTCCATGTGGATGGCTCTCATGAAACGTATCTGTAGGTTTCCTTTGTAATAGATATTTGAGCAAGTGTAGTCATCGCTATAGTTTAAATTAAACATAGTCTGCATGAGTCCTGTCTGTTTAACATTTTATGGATGCATCACATACTGGAATCTCTGCGAAATATTTTGGATGCAGACTTTCAGGGCAGAGTATTCAAAGAGAAGCATCTTCCTATCTAGATAGTAATTCATATTTGATTTTGTGAAAAGTTGTATACCCAATTTTGGACATCTTTCAGAGCTGAAGCAGTAAAGAACATCTCTTGACATCTGCTCCTTGCCAGAGGAGCACTATTTTGTATTTTTTGGACTAGTTTTCATTACAACCTTGTGTAGAAATTCTATTCTTTCAACACAGGCCTTTGGATCTTGGAAAGAAACATTCCTTATTTCCATGTTTCTCAAAAAAAAAAAAAAAAAATCTGTAATATCCTTGTTGCGGGAGTATATGTCTACACCAGCCTTTACTGGATTTACTACCACTGCAGAAACAGAAATCTGGTTGTTAGTGTCACCTAAATTCACCTCGCTTAATAATAAGGCAGAGTAACTCAGGAGTAAAGCTTAGTAGGACTAAGGCTCATATTTTGTGTAATCCTGGTGTAAGCTTCACAAATAGATGCCTAGCTGCCTGATTTCTCTTGCTCAAAATCTGTAAGTCAGTAAAGCTCAAGTTTCAAGATTCGTAGCAACGCATTTTCCACTCTATTCTGAATAGCTGGTTTACCAAACTACAAGTTGGGGTTGGACTAGATGATCTCCAAAGGTCCCTTCCAACCCTAACCATTCTGTGAATTCTGTGAAGTGCTTGCATTTATTAGGTTACCTTTTGTAGTACAAATACAGTTGTTTATGATGACTCCTTCCGTAAAGTTCTTGGGCAGTTAAATTTAATTTCCTTGCCCTGGTTTGTGCTTAGTTAAGGGAAAGTGAATGCTACTAATAGCTTGGTGACATTGGTCTTGAAAACTTAAGAATCGTTTCTCCTTTGACTTTCTTCAAGTTGCCAATCAGCATCTCCCCTACTGATACTCCCATACTCCCATATAGGGCTGCTAAACTATTTATACAAATTGTTATTCAGCATAACAGTAAACCTCTCTGAAACTCATAATGTACATTTTGGTCCAGCTTTTTAAAGGGATTAGGTGTTTCCTGAAGGACCTGGGCCCAAATGCTTGCTTGTTTTTAACTGTATCAGTACTTCAGCTGTCTGATGCTTATGCAGTATATTGGTGGTCATACATCAGATATTATTAATACAGACAAGGAGACTGTCATTGAGCACATCTCCCATATGTCACTGGGCCACCTGAGAATACCGCCTGTGTGTAATGGTAATAGGTACAGAATTTTCAGCGTAAAGATTTGTGTATGGTGGTATAAAGTCCTCTGTAGGTGAAATTGTCTAGATAAATGCAATGCCAGTTCAAAAATGATACCTTTTTTACTTTCTGCAAAATTAGGTACTGGCTAGCTCAAGGTCTTGACCGTATGTGCTGTGTGCATTGAATACAATTGAAAAACATAGAGGTCTAAGGAAGGGTTTTGGATTTGCACCAAATTCTAAAAATCTTGACATCCACCTCTTTTAAATGGATATTGAGTGTTTTCAGTGCTGTGTTATATTATGATACTGTTGAGGAGGGTCTATAGCCACGTATTTGATTGTAAATTATCCTTTCAAAAATTCTTTTAAAATTTTGAATTGTTAGATGACTTACTGTCCTTTGCAGTTTGTTGCAGCAATTAAAAATATTTTATATTACTCAGGAGGCTTCCTTTAGAAAGCAAATCATATTTCTCTGCCTTCTATTGGCACATATAAGAAATGCAACAGAAGAAACTGTCTAGGTCATAAACCACCAACTGTTCAAGATTGGCTCAGGGAAGCACCACAATAAATGCTAATGATGGGGGGCGGAGGGAGCTTCCAACCAGAGGAATTCACAATCTGCAATATTGTCCTGGAATATAATTAAAGCTAGCCAGTATAGCTCAAATTTTGGATATCAGATTATCTCTGTATTATTACAGAGATTATTCTGCAAGTAACAAGTACTTTCAGAAACAGCAGAGAATTCTGAACATAGAGGAACAAATGATTAAATGGTGGAGTGGAAGTACGATGGTTTTGCATGGCAGCCAGCATCTTCTTGAAGTCATGCATAATGACTTGAAGTCATGTGGCCACCTTAGCTTAGTGCTAAATTCGTTAACACATCTCCTTTAATCTTGATCCTATGACTTTCAGTTGGCTCCAGGCAGACCAACCTGTCTCACACCTGTGTATAGAATTTCACATCAACTTTAACTTATTTAGCCCTTCTCTTAAGGAGCGAACAAAGCGTCAATAGCACTACAAAAAGCAGTTTGTGTGTGTGTGTATACAAAAATATACATGTAAAAGAAAGTGTATTTGTATTATGTTATATATATATGAATAGAAAATGCAGAGTTCAACTCTGCAATATGGAAACAGATTTTGATAATTCAGGGACTAACGAGAATCTTGAAAAGGGTTGAGATTATAACTATAAGCTAGTAGTTTTGAGTTTGCACTAGTTAGAATGAGAATCATAAGATAATGAATCTCTTATGTTTTAGCACTGAAGCGAATCACTTATACTAGTTGGCATTGTTTAAAGGAGACGGTATATGTGCTGCTAAATGCTGCAACAGGTTAAAGAACTCAATAGCCTTGGTTTTGGCAGCAGTTAGCAATCTGCAGGGTAAGGTGCTATTTATTGGCTCTTCAAGAACTATAAAGATAGGCAGATGTGAAGGAGAACTCATGAGAAGCAGATTTCATCTATATTATGAGTACTCTGTATCCAGAATATCTCACAGCACTGGAGTTCTGAATTCATTTTGAGATACAATATGGATTTCCAGTGCCATATCCATACTTCAGCATGTTTTAGGTGCATTTCCTTGTTGTTTCATTTTTTTTTAGTCATAGTATTGTTGCTTGTGGAGGTGATGACTGGTCACAGAAAGAATGAAGTCTGCCGTATCATATGATGTGACTGACTGGATATTAGGGACAGGAGACAGCACTTTCACTAAAAAGGCAAAAGCTGGGATTAAATTCAAAGCAATTAACCAAATACAGACAGATAGAGAGCACCGAAGACAGTTTGAATGGGCTGGGGGAGTTGTGAAAGGAGCCAGTCAGCAAACGTCAGAGACTGTACAGAATCTGTCTGTAGGAAATACTGGATGATACCATCTGTCTCCTACATTCTTTCCTTCTTATTCCCTGCGGTTCCCTTTAACAAAACCTGTGTGGATGAGCAGTGAGGCAGTGTGAAGGGCGTGCTGTAATAGATGTGTGATTTCTAATGTTTGGGAACAGGTCTCCTGATGCAAATAGTTAGCAGGCAGCCTCCATCGCTTTCTTCCATTCTTGCACTCCGCACCGCTCGAAAACAATCCTGTGTGTAGGACAAGACATATTACTGTACAGGGGAACCCTAGACCTGTAGTGGCTACTGGATACAACTTGGAATGATGAAAAGGCTACTGTGTCTTGATAGAAATGTTTGTACTATAATTTCCAATGTTTTATCTGCAAACAATACTGATAGTTCTGCTTTTTCATGTGAAAAACCTTGTTAACAATTACTAGTGTAAATAAGCCCAGAAAATGTTATGATCAGCTCAACACTAATGGGTTTTGGATTTGTTGCATCAGTATGACCTGCATATGTGAAAAATGACTACGTAGAAGCTATCCTTTATTCTTAATATTTAGACTTCATTACACTTAATTAAAAAGAAGACTCTTATGTAATTCTATTTGGATAACAAAAAAACCCATAGCAACAAGCTGTATTTCAGAATGATGGACTATGGGGGTTTTTTTGGGGTGTCTTTTTTCCCCCCTCACCAGGAATGCACTGCATAATCTCAGGAAAATGGAAGTTACCTGACTTTTTATTGTCCATTTTAGTGACTTTTTTTTAATCTGTGGAATGAGCAATGCTAGCTTTAATTTAGTTATAAGATATTACTCTCTTTGAAGTCTATTTATTACAATTTCTAAAACTTTACCATATTCTTTACCCTCTCAAGGAGCACTTGATCAGACAACTTAAAGCCACTGAATTACCAAATCAGACAAATAATATGCTATTCCAGTTGAAAGGGGAGTAAAACTAGTTCAATTCTCTATAGGTAAAACAGAAACAGTGCTGTAGTAATCTTCATAGTGATAAAGAACACTTTAAATTCTGTTAAATTCTCATGGAATAATTAGTAGATTTGGATGAATAATGGATTCCTCAGCTGAATGGCTGAAATGGAAAATGAAGGAAAATCCTGTGTGAACTGGAACAGCATTGTTGTGTGTTTGTGTGGTTTTGGTTTCCCCCCCTTCTCCCCAGTTGAAGAAAGCCTGTCCATTAAGGTTGGCTGGAAACACTTTTTTTCAATCCAAAGAAAAATGTTTTGGGGTGATTTGCTCCGTTGTTTTTTGGGTTTTTTTTGTAATTCATGTCAGTTTGTAAATGAAACCTGTTCTTTCAAAAAGAAAAGTCTAAACATTTAATTAAAAAAGCTATCAAAATCAAATGTGTCAGTGTTTTACCAAAAAAAATTTAAAAAATAAGTCCTGAGTCAAGATTGGTTAAAGTCCATAAAATTATTGGTTCCTCCCCAAAATTCTTTCATGTGAATTTAGATTTTCTTACAAGTGATAACAATAATTATCTCCTGGCTGTTCATTGACTTTCAGCTTCAGTTTTCACTACAGTCACAAGATGCTGCGAAATGCCGCAGTTGTGTGCACTTAGATTTTGGAGGCTTTAAGAACCTCAGGGTGCAGGCCAATCTTTTGCTTCTCTTCTCTCTTTTTTTTTGTTTTTCTTTTTTTTTTTTTTTCTATGCATGTCTGTGACATTGCATAAATAATTAAGAATGCAAATAATTACCCTCACACTTTCCTTTCCTTCTCCACACCCTCTGGAGTCCCATTTGTTGAAATATAATTAACAGCTAGCTAATTTTGGCAGAAATTTTTCATTTTGAATTGTAAATGATGGTAACCCAGGATCCAGGGAGCTGTTTTGCTTGCAAAACCCCTTAGCGCATGATAGGTGTAGAGTGGAATTTTACTGGTTGTTTTTAAGAATAAGGCCAACTGAATATAAAGTGTGTTGAAAGTAGGACTGCTTGAGAATTTTGAGTGCTAAGGATTTATGAATTTTTAACCAAGATACTGTGTGCAATGCAAGATATTCAGCAAATAAAACGAGAAACGGTTCCCTTTCTCTTGTTCAAAGTTTTCTGTTGCAAATGTGCAACATAATATTCCCCGAGGGCAGACTCTGAACACATAACAAAGCAAGTGTCCCTTTAGGCTTAATTATACTGATACCCTTGTTTTAGTCAGCTTCTCAGTTTTCTTCCAAGGTTCTGGTTGCTTCACTTAACAGCAATTCCACTATCGTATAGTAGGCATGACTATGTGCCCACTGCAGAAAGCAAAGGCTGTCATCTTTCATCTGCTCCCCTTGGGTTTCTGTTGTGGCATCTTTGCGTCTGTCTTGATAAGACTGTAGGCAGTACAGATGTTACGTTGAATAGTCACTAAGCCGCAAAATACTGCTTCTTTTCACAGATCTTACCACATCGACACAGGACTTATTCTGTAATCACAGCTCTATTTTACCGACTTTATGCCTCATCTTTATACCACTGCAGTTACTTTTAATATCCTGTATGTGTTCCAGTTTCTTTTAGACCTAATGAATTTTCTAGGATTGTTCTTCATTTACGCTCAAGTTCAAATTGGCAAAGTTACAGAGTGATCAGAGTATTAATAATAAGCACCTAGTCTAGGTGTACTGTTAGGTACTCCTAAATAACAACAGCTAAATAGTTTTAGATATTCTTTATGAAGTATCCCACTGTGAACAGCATATGTTCTCTCTCTAGCTCTTTTGTATTCATTTGAATATCATTTTAGGATATACTTTGGGTATAATATTCTCAGGGTACAGCCCTGTCAACATCCCACTCCTTTGCCACTATGACAGCTATTATGTTCGAATTACATTTGAGCTCACCAGTGGAAAAAGGATTGGTGATACTTCTTTCCAAGGGGATGGTGAGCTGGAAAAGAACCACTGAGAGAGAGAGTTGCCATTTGTAGATGAACTAAATTGGCGATGTAAATAAACTAGCAAAATCTGTGCATCATGTCTGCTAAATCTGATATTACAAGAACCGCATATTGTGGCAACAAGTAATAATATTCTTGTATGGATGGTAATGGTGTAAAAACTGCTCTTCTATTGCTGTGCTGCTTGTGTTTCATTACCACAGTAGCGTGGGAAAGCACTATCAAGTGATTACACAGCAAAATTAACACGGGCTTAATCTCTTTCATAAATTACCATGGAAAAGAGACATCTTTTATGCATAACTATGAAAAATATCCCTCTCCTAGTGTGAAATGACATGTTTCAAGCAAAGCACGGCACTCCAAGGCTCTGACATTCAGACGGCATAAAAAAAGCAGGATTCAGTGATTTAAAAGTAATACTAGCCAAGGTATGTGAATGCCAACTTGGAAATTATTTGCGTTAGGCATTGTTAGGAACAATTCTATGTGTCTGGCTCTTTGTGATATTTCTAGATCTAGCAATTATATCTTTGGGTTTAGGTTGCTATGGCTGCCATAGATTTTTGTGACATGAAAATGTACAGAAAACACTAGCTATTTCACAGATGGGCAGGAAACAGTTTAATTGTGTGTAGCACAAGTAGGTGTTTACCTACGTGAACCAACAATTGTCCAGGAAAAATAGATGCAAATAGCGTTTTAGTCATTTACTTAGATGAGGTACTACAGAAAGGAAGAAGAAAATTTTATTATAAAGACTATTACCAAATCTTAAATGTTTGCTCTCACTAACTGCTATGGTGTTTGCCTGTGGGTCCTTTGTGTAGGAGGCATCTGTGCTGTACAAAAAAAATGTAGTGTCAAAAGTATTGCGTACAGGGTAAAATTAAGATTACGGACAATGTTATTAGCAAAATGGAAGTGAACAGGTCTTGCAGTCACTTCTAGAAAGACAGGCTATCCATTTCCAATTAAATAATTCCCCTCCCTTTTAATTTTCATCAGGTATAGATTTTGGGGATGTGATCTAGAATCTCACTTTATAGCACCACAATGAACTTAGGTCATTTATTGATACTCCCCATCTCTTCCATGCCCTGTGCCAGGCCAGGTCTATCCAGAAGGTGAAGCCTTGTCAGACCAAAGAAGCTGTGGAGCTAGAAGTACCCCATACTCTCTACATAGGTGCCTAACTGTAGCCCCACTCTGTGACTTTGGCTGTGATGTGACCCTATACCAAACATGGGACACGAGTGCCTGGTGAAGGATCTGTTCAGACTGTTTTTATCAGAGTTCAACTGAATGCTTTCCTTTACTTTTTAATTCCTTTTTGGAGCCATGAATTCTTACATTGAAGCTCTCCCCTTTTCTACGGAGTCCTTCAGTGTTGTCCCTTTCTCTTGTTCTGTACATGAATGGTGGTAGTGCCTGGCTCTAGAAATTTTCTAGTGTAGACATAACTCTTATGTGGAATTTTTCTGCTCCCCCCCACATCCCTCTCCACTTCCAAGAAAAGAGAATGTGCTCTGAGAAACTGTTGATTCAGGTGTCATATGCCCCAAAGATGGGATGAGCATCACACTTACAACCTTGAAAACAGAAAGGAAAAATTGGTGATGTTGCATACATGTGAAAATTAATTCCAATTCAGTTTTCTCACTAACTCATAAAACCTTAAAATAATCAGTACAGATAAAGACAACAGATCTAAACAATCTACTAGTAGCCACCTAACCCAGACTGAGCAGGTTTTATGACTGAAGCCAAAAAAAAAAAAAGTGATAACAAAACTGACATCTATTCCTGATTTTTCCTTTGAGTCAGCATCTGCCTCGTTTTACCCTTCTGTTAGCCTTGGACTGTGTAAACAATTGTACTGACTCTTAACATAGCTGAGAACTGCTGGGTTAAGTGCAGTATCGCTGTCGGGGTGAACTGACCTGTTATGTTTAGCACAACGATACCTTAACATGTTGCAATCTTTCTCCAGTGTGGTGCTGAACACAACAAATTAATCTTTATATAAAGATATATATGTACAGTTTGCTGTTAAGCTTTATGCTAGTTCTCAGGGTTGCTCACAACAAACAGCATGCAGACATGGTAACATTTTGCAACAAAGACCAGGCCCTCTGTGAATGAAATCTTTTTTACCTTTGGGATATGTTGTAAAACTTAATCATTTGGCAATTATGAAGTGCTTTATGTTCTTCAGATGAAATGTGCTATGTAAGTGTGAATTAGTATTATTGATGAGCTTAAGCTGCAAGTTTGGATGCAAATTAGAATGTTTCAAGATAATGAATGCCCATTATTCATCATGAAGGATGATGAAAAAATTAAATACCTTTCACAGAAGGTAGAAAAAGTATGAAGTTTCGCTGTGAGCTAAGTCAAGTGCAATAGTTGAGTCAACCCAAGTCTATTGTTACCATGACAGAGATGTGGACCAAAAAAGTAGGAAAAAAGCCTATTCAATGGGACAGAGCGGCACAGAAACTCATGTCAAAATGTATTGGTATCTGTGTTGCATCTTTTTTTGCTGGTAGTCTTATAGATAAGTAGGTATGCTGAAGGGAGAGATTATAAAGTGGCAGCGTGCAGCAGTGGTAGCGTGTGTCTTAAGTGAGAGCAGCACACAGGGAAGATGTATTAATAGCTTGGAACCTTTTTTAAAGGTTGGTAAATCTCTCTCTCTTGCTGAATGAGTGATTTCATTGGACTGCCAAACACAAAACCCTCATGCTTGCAGCTGAGCAGTGCATTTTGGACTTTTATAAGTGACTAATTTTCAGTATCTACACACAGTCAGTGTGTCAGCTCTGTCTCATCTTTGCTGGTTTGTTAGGAGTGCAAAATGTTCTTTCTTGAGCCTGAAAGCCATTTGAAGGCATTTTGGCTGCTTAGAAGACTATAGAAAGCTTTACCTTGCAAATTTTTGGTCTTGTGAAGCAAATGTGTGTTAGCTACACTTTCACATGTTGGTTTCATTTGGTTTGCATCCTTTTTCTTTTTATAGCTCTTTTAGTAAAGCCAGTATGCAAAAAGCTTGTTTTTAAAGAGACTACAGAGACTACTACCTTAAAAGGACAAGTTGTTGTGGTTTTTGTGTGTGTGTGTGTGTTTTGGGGTTTTTTTATTTCTTAAAAGCCATCCATTCATCTAGTTCATGTCTCTTTCCATTTGTCAATTGATCCCCCCCCTTTAATTTCTCTTGCTGATTTAGTAGTTTCTTAAGAATAATTTGGATGGACTGTTCAATTGAACACTGTACTACTACTTGCATTTCAGAATGCTACGCAGTACAAAAATTGTTGCTTTCCAAAGGAGCCTGTGATCTAGATGTATGTAAGAACTGACAGGAGATTAAGAAAGATTAGTATGAGGAAGGGGAGATCAGCATAAAAAGAGTATGGCTTTCCACAGGAGAAAGCAGATTTCTTGTTTGCCTTAGCTGTTGCAGTTATTCTGCGTGCACTACAAGAGCTGAATGAATGAACTGATTGGCAGTAAAGTAGATGGTGAAAAGGCAGATCCATGAAGGTTATAAATTGCTTGTATGTCATTTGGGTGGGATTCATCTGAATAAATATGAGTGCGTATCACGAGAGATATATGCACATCTGAGAAAGTCACTATTGGTGGCGCATGTAATCAGTGATGCAGTTGATATGATCACAAGTCAGTGTCTATTTTAAGATGGGTTAGGACTGAACCCTTGGCACCTTTTAATTGTCTAGATTGCACTCAGTATAAGGGAGCTTGTGATGACCAGCTTAGATACAGGTACTAACACAGTAGGCTCCAAAAGTTAAGTAAAAAGATCTATGCACATGTTCCTGTAATAAGCACCTATCTTTGGCTGCTCTCTATGAGAAGATTGGTAACTATCTAAGATATGTAACAGAAAATGGCTACTCCCTTCTTCCACTGTCTCAGCACCTTCTCCTCAAAACCAGGAGAAGTGGATATGCAGCAAATCATGGAGTGAAATTTCGGCTTTTCTGCTGGAGGCTTATGCCTCCATGCTGTGAAGTGCTCTGGATTCCGTTGTAAGCCACTGGAAAAATTAAACATATGCACAAACCTTAAGTCGGTCTAACGCTGCCTAACTTTGTGCACGTAGTTTTAAACTAGAGCTCAGCGTCCTTCTGGATTCAGGGATAGATGCAGTCCAGGCGTCTACTCTATATATGATCCAAGTGTAGTGCAAGTATAATGACCCACTTATTCAGTCCTCCTAATACAGTAATTTAGGTTTCTTGCCATAAATCAGAAGCACTAAAGTCCGTATTTACATGTAATAAAACTTCTGCTAGAAACACTGCAATTCACAAAGCCAAAGTGAAGTCTGACAGAACCATTTCCTCTCACTTATTTAAAAAGAAAAGAAAAACGGTCCAATTCAAATTCTTTAGCTTGTTTTAACTAGGAAATATCTTTAAAATACATTTTATCTTGTTTTCTTTCTTCTTTTCTAACTTTTGTGTTTTGGGCTCCCTGTGTTGTAAAGTTAAACTGTTTGTCTTTATAGGGATTAATCTTTTGGTGTGAGGCCTGTATTTTGACAGCATCAAGAGTACTAAAAGCAAAACTAAAATGAACCGGGGTCCAAGAACACCAGTTTAATCAAACAGAAGTCCCTTTAGTCTTCAATATAAATAAGAAACATTTTAAATGGGGCTACTTCAATGGTGCTGCTCATTTAGACTCCATATTGGGATACAAATTAAAGAAAATTAGGTTGGTGGTATTGCACATGAAAGAACAGTATCATTCTTAACTGAGAAATTTTCTTCCTCAAAGGAGAAAAAAAAAAAAAAAAGGCAAATAAAAAACCCCTGTATGAATGGAATCATTATGCAGCTATTCTTTAATAGCTGTGACCGTCTATGCAGGACTGTTTGAAGTGTGTGAATCATACACAAATCAGCTAGCATCCAGGCTGCTTTCCTGTTAGAACCATCCTCTTAAAAGTGGTGTGTCTTTCAGCATGGAAATATTACCCTTTTTTTCAAATACTTCTACCCTCAACCAGCAGCTGTTCTAAGCAAATGGCTTTCTGAATTCAAATGGGTGTTTGTGTATATGCTGCCAATACATGATGTAGATTTTGCCTTGTATAAGAATGTTTCTCATCGCTACAGTTGAATGAAGGTACAAGATAGGATTATGGTTCTCCATTCCCAGGTGCTGAACTTGCAAATAATTAGCACTTTCCTGAACAACCCTGATTTCTCACATTGGCCCTAAACATATAGTTGATCCTAAGGACTCGCAACATATTTGTATCTCAGCATTCCCTCTTACAAAGAGAGGCTGCGCCAGGAACTTCTCTTCCCATGAGGCCTCTATGCATTTAGGGATCATTTAAGCTATCTGAGTGGTATAAAAGGATTTTAGCTTTTGAAAACCAAGCTTTCAAGTGTAATCTGAGTTCTGCTTCCTATTTCTTAGCAGAATGGCCTTACTGTTTAACCTGTTTAGGAGACTGATTGACAGAGTCCCTTGGGAGGCAGTCCTGAAGGGCAAAGGAGTCCAGGAAGGCTGGACATTCTTCAACAAGGAAATCTTAAAGATGCAGGAGCTGGTCATCCCCATGTGCCATAAGATGAGCTGGTGGGGAAGAAGCCTGGTCTGGCTAAACCAAGAGCTTTGGCTGGAACTCAGGAAGAAAAGGAAAATTTATGGCCTATGGAAGAAGGGGCAGGCCACTCGGGAAGACTACAAAGATTTTGTGAGGCTATGCAGGGAGAAAATCAGAAGGGTCAAAGCCCAACTAGATCTTAATCTGGCTACTGCCATAAAAGACAATAAAAAACTTTTCTATAAATACATTAACAACAAAAGGAAGACTAAGGATAATCTCCATCCCTTATTGGATGTGAGGAGAAACATAGTGACCAGCGCAACGTTGAGGAAAATGCCACCTTTGCCTCAGTCTTTAATAGTAAGACCAGTTATTCTCTGGGTACCTAGACCCCTGAGGGACAGGGATGAGGAGAAGAGCGAACTCCCCGTAATCCAGGAGGAAATGATTAGTGAGCTACTACACCACTTAGATGTACACAAGTCTATGGGGCTGGATGGGATCCACCCAAGGATACTGAGTGAGCTGGCAGAAGTGCTCATGAAGCCACTTTCCATCATTTTTCATCAGTCCTGCCTAACCAGGGAGGTCCTAGTTGACTGGAAGCTAGCAAATGGGATGCCCATCTGCAGGAAGAGACACAAGGAGGATTAGGGGAACTACAGGCCTGTCAGTCTGACCTCAGTGCCAGGGAAGGTTATGGAGCAGATCAACCTGAGTGCCATCACATGGCACACACAGGACAACCAGGCAATCAGGCCCAGTCAGAATGGGTTCCTGAAAGGCGGGTACTGCTTGACTAACCTGATCTCCTTTTATGACAGGGTGACCCGCTTAGTGGATGAGGGAAAGGCTGTGGATGTCGTTTACCTGGACTTTAGTAAAGCCTTTGACACTGTTTCCCACAGCATTCTTCTGGAGAAACTGGCTGCCTGTGGCTGGGACAGGTGTACGCTTTGCTGGGTGCAAAACTGGCTGGAAGGCTGGGCCCAAGAGCGGTGGTGAATGGAGTTAATTCCAGTTGGTGGCCAGCCACAAGTGGTGTTCCCCAGTGCTCAGTACTGGGGCTGGTTCTGTTTCACAACTTTATCAATGACCTGGATGAAGGGATTGAGCGCACCCTCAGTAAGTTTGCAGATGACACCAAGTTGGGTAGGAGTGTTGATCTGCTTGAGGGTAGGATTGCTCTACAGAGGAATCTGGACAGGCTGGATTGATGGGCCGAGGCCAATGGTATGAGGTTCAACATGGCCAAGCGCCAGGTCCTGCACTTGGATCACAACCACTCCATGCAGCGCTACAGGCTTGGAGAAGAGTGGCTGGAAAGCTGCCCGGCAGAAAAGGACCTGGGGGTGTTGGTCAACAGCTGGCTGAATATGAGCCAGCATTGTGCCCAGGTGGCCAAGAAGGCCAATGGCATCCTGGCTTGTATGAGAAATAGTGTGGCCAGCAGGACTAGGGAAATGATTGTACCTCTGTACTCAGCACTAGTGAGGCCGTACCTCAAGTACTGCATTCAGTTTTGGGCCCCTCACTACAAGAAGGACATTGAGGCACTGGAGCATGTCCAGAGAAGAGCAACAAAGCTGGTGAAGGGTCTAGGGCACAAGTCCTATGAGGAGTGGCTGAGGGAACTGGGGTTGTTTAGCCTGGAGAAAAGGAGGCTCAGGGGAGACCTTGTTGCTCTCTGCAACTACCTGAATGGAGGTTGTAGTGAGGTGGGGGTTGGTTTCTTCTCCCAAGTAACAAGTGATAGGATAAGAGGAAATGGCCTCAAGTTGTGCCGGGAAAGTTTAGGATTGATATTAGGAAAAAATTCTTCACTGAAAGGGTTATCAAGCATTGGAACAGGCTGTTGTTTTAAACAGGTGTTTAAAAGATGTGTAGATGCAGTGCTGAGAGAGATGGTTTGGTGGTAACTTGGCAGTGTTAGGTTAAGGTTGGACTTTATGATCTTAAAGGTCTCTTCCAACCAAAATGATTCTATGATTCTTGGAGAAAAGCAATCCCTTTTGATGCTTGCAAATGTTAAAATAACCTCCACTGAGAGAAAGTAAAAGTTGTTCAGTCACTGTGTGGAAATTACTTGGAGTCACATAGACAAATTTGATTGTGATGAAAATGAGGAGGGAGAAAAAACATAATTGTTCACACTTTAAATCCTGTAGATTTGAGTATTTTTTCCCAAATTTTTGCAACTTATGTTAACATCCATATGTCTGCTTATGTAAAATCAAAAAAGGCAATAAGAAGTTAAGAGGTTAACATTAAGAAGGCAGCATGTGAGGATGGCTGGTTTTATGTTTCTGAACTGATCATATGACAGAATTTATAAGTCATACTTTTCCCTTTAAACAATAATAGCTTTTCTTTCACATCGGAATGTTTATATTTGTTTTGGAAAACTGAACTGATCATTTAGAGTATCTCAGGTTTGTTTTTCATTATTCTGTACTTGTTAGTGACGTTTATATGTCTTGCAAAAAGAAGACGACCAGGATGAAAGAGAACTACTCGTTCACCTGCTCATGTAAGTCTTGTTTTGAGGTTAGAATAGTCTGGAAATGGTATCATGTGCAAAAAGAAATTGTATTTGTAAATTCTTTCTTTCATCTCTCATAGTTTTTACATCCTTATGTTACTGTTTCATCCCACTGACTTTTCAAAAGCAGAATTCATCTACCGTGGTGAAGAGGAGTTGGTTTCAATCTCTTCTCTCATTGCCCAAGTGGAAGATTCTTTCCCAGTACATAGGTTTTGAGGGATGTAGACCTCATGTAGACCTCTCTGTTTCAAGATAACGAATTCTGTTAGAGTTTTACAAGCATGAGCACAAATGAGTTACACAGGCCTCTCAGTATTACCATTTTTTACATATCTATAATATATATGCACTTATGTATGGAAACACAATAAGGATACTTACATCTGAAGCTAATTTTAATTGTATGTATGCTGCAATGATCAGTTTGTATGTCTGCCTCCTGCATCCCAGATATTTTTTTATTTACTTTGTTTTTAAATTTTTAGAATGGTGTTTTAGTCTAGTTGATATCAATGGGACTCAAATGTACTGAAACGTTGGATGAGGGAAAAGACATGATCAGTTTCCCACAAAACCAATTTCAATTTACTGGATTTTGGGTACTTCCCATATAAGGACTCTTAGTTAATGGCATAACTAAGAATTTTCATTCCAGGATTTTTCAATATTTAACATCAGAAAATTCAACCATTGGTAAGAACCCAGGCTTTATTTGATTCTTTCTTACTTTTACATACTACCTACTTTTTTCTTTTAAATAAGGTGGTGTTCATCTGAGGAGAATAAAGAATATTGTTCTCCTGTATCTCTACAATCTTTTTTACTCTTACACTCTCACTGCTAAAGTTCACATTCAAGGTCTGATTACCTTTAACTACTGTAGGCTCCTGTCTTTGTCCTTCACTTTCCCAACTCTCTTCGGTCTCTTCAAATTGCTAATGTATGCTTTCAGATACATTAGTCTTTAGTTGAGAGGAACAGCTCTTTGTTGCTGCTGTTCTGTGTTTCCCCTTCAGCCTCCATCTTACCTTTTATTTTTCCTCATTGCCATTTCGCAAGCAGTGTAAATGTTAATAGTAGTATTGAAGATGGTCTGGCTATGACCCATTTTAAGCTAAGGGGAAGCTGTATGCGTGGGAAATTGATGTAAACCAGCTGCCAAACCCTGACTAAAGGATGCTGTGAGAGGGGTGGTATGAGATAGTAAGCAGAAAAGAGCTTAAGGTGTATTGCCAGAGCCTACAAAGTCAGTGCTGCACGAATAAAACGGTTTTGAAAGACTGAAGTGTACTTCTAACCTTTGTCCTTTGGCAAAAGGCATTCCAGTTTTTTTAATTATTAAGCAAATGGATTTATTTGGCAAAGTGCAAAAGATTCATCTTTCTTGATAGACTCTCCACAGACTTGAATCATGTACTCAGATGAACTGTGTTCTTAATTCGGTCAAAATCTCAGTGCAGTAAGCAGGTCTGTGGTGTATGACATTCTTGCCTCTCATCTCTCTCCACTAATTCTTTTTTTCCCCTCCAATTTTTCAAGTCCCTTTCACACGTCAAAAATAGAAAAGGTGGTAAAGTTTGAAATGTGATGAAAAGTGATTGGAGCCAAAGATATGTGGCCAGCAGTTTCATTTGAAGGCCACTCAGTTATAAATTCAGAGGGTATTCACTGTCGCATTGGAAGTGCTAATGAACTCATTTGGTATTCATGAGAATGTCAATATCTATCTATTGGTACAAGTTTCATTGAAATTCAGATGCACACCTAGGAACATTCAAGAATTATATTAAATACTGCAAGCAGCCAGCTCTTCATAAGTTAATTAGTAATATACTTTTTGAAGACAGATTCTCATCTGTTGTAAATCATTAACAGTCAATGAAGTTATACTGAAGATCTGGCCAATTGCCTGTGTTAAGATCTTGGCACATGTTGGAAAAAGAGCCTCCATTACATATAGAATTAATTGCTACTTAAAGGGAAAGAAGGACATAAGGTAGAAGGGAAATTGGTATGGTTGTGGCTGCTGGAGGTTGAAGTTCATTAAGAAAGCAAAGCAGAGCTTGAGTTACCACTCAATGTCTATTATTTGTAAGGACAAGGTCCATGAAAGTAATAACACTGAGACAGTTACTTAGTTCATAGTTTTGCCATTGTAACACACCACACTGAGTACTATAGGCATTGCAAACAGTTTAAGATAGGCTGGAGGTCTGAATACATACGAAAGGCACAATATGAACCTTCTATATCCTAGCAGGAATTTTTTAAAACTTAAAATCATGGGCTTCTGCATAACTTATGGAAATTTAGTTGACAAACTAGCTTGGAATATTTTCTCAGTTGCTGGAGAGATTTATTGTTGGTGCCTATTTTCTATTAATAATACCCCTGCTATCCACCTTTCAATTTCTACTGAGAAATCTGATAAGATAGTTGATATCGTATCTCCATGTACTCTTGTGCTCAGTTTTCACTCCAGCTATACCAATAGTTCATGAAACCACAGCTCATGGCCATGTGGTATTATATCTTCGCTCAACTGAGTTTTTCAGAATAGTTTTGGTTTAAGAGACAGTCCTGGTTTTTAAACAGTCTTTAAAAACAAATGTAGACACCTTGCACTAGTTCCTGGTAATAGTTTAATGAACGATCAAACAGCTATAATGTTTACTGTGTTGTACTTACGTTGTGACTGAACTAAAGTCTGCTGTCAATTGTGAAGCTAAGCCATGCATTTTAATGTTTCTTCACTTTCTTATGTACACTGACTTGGTGAGAGCAGATGTTCTTCTGCAATGTGGGAAAGTAGATTCCTTTTAAAATCTTGCCCCTTAAACATGCATGTATGCCAGGGAAAGACTCAATGCCTCTTCTAAAATCTGAAAGTTGACAGTGTTGGCAAAAATCTGCATATTTGTCTGTCAGATTAAATCAGATTAAACAGTGATCTGACGTTAAAGTAAACTCAGTGCAGGTCTGTGAGGTCTTGTAGCTCTATTTCACAAATTCCCTCTTATTAAGAGCAGGAGGTTGTGTTTTCTCAAGAGAGCTGATTTACCTTGTGATACAATCTGGATTGTAACCTGGTTTGTCTCTGTGTAGTATTGTACTCAGCCTCTCTTAAACACTATCTGTCTGAACATCTTTCAACAGATGTATTGAGGAATCATTTATATAATGCCACAGAATAATGCGGGTTGGAAGGGTCCTCAGAAGGTCTCTAATCTAAATTCTCACTCAAAGCAAGGCCAACTATCAAATCAGACTGGGTTACTTTGGTTATTCACTCTGGTAATCCTACTAAAAATAATTTTGACTGTAACTTTCTAGAAGTCTTATGATAGAGCAAGTAACTATATTTTTAAACCAAGATTTTCAAGGCTACCTAAGGAATTTGAATGCCTCAGTGGGCATCTGTGGATTCTCTAATTTTTTATAGCACAGTATCCAATTATTGAGTCCCAATGTCTCCATAGCAACCAAATCAAAGGTAAATCAGGCCTTAGAGTGAAAATTATTACAGTTCTTCACAAATATTCAATTTAGAAAGGGCTGGTTTAATAAATTATAAACAGCAATTTTGACTTTTTCTGTTTAAGAATTTTTGTATTTACAATAATGCTTTTCTTCCAGTTTTGTCCAATTTGTTTCTCACTTTTGGCTGTTTTGTCCAACTGTGAGATACCATTGTAACTCTCGAGAACTTATAAAGTATTGCTGATGCCATGACAGAAATGTCTCTTTCAATGTCTTTTCCATTCTGGCTGCATTAAGAGAATATGTATTGAAATAAGTAATCATTTTCTTTCACCATTCCACTATTGAATGTGTAACATAAAGGAGTACATATAATGGAGTATTCCCCATAGATGATCTCATTATGGTCTCTATAGAATCTTCCAAGGATGGTTTGTCTAATCATATTGGGGTGCTGTATAAAATGTGATTAACTGTCTTACTTTATTGGGTTTCAACTTGATACAGCAGGAGCAAATGCCATCTGGCTTAATAAGCCAGTAATTATTTTTGAATGACCCCTTCTTGTGTCTTAATATTGTACGACATCAAAGTAAATTAAAAGGGGTAAGGAAAAAAGACAATAGGGCAAAATGAGAACTGCAGATGCTGCTTAGATATGGGTTTTTTTTAATTTGTTGAATGTAATATTTCTAGAAGTCTCTCTTCTATGTCACATTGACTGCAAATGGATTATTTAGACCATGAACTAGTTTTACTGTATGAGCTTAGAGATTTTCTACTATTCAAATCATAATAGGGATACATTCTATCTGTAAAGGGTGCATGTGGAGCTATGGACATCTGCATGATGCCATTGAGGGGATATCAGTTGCATGAACCGATAGTTAAATTCATCTTTAGTTGTGTTTATGGTTTGCTTTGCATCTCCATTTTGGGATGCATATGTCGCACTTCTATCCTGACTGTAAAAATGAAAGTCATTGGCTTCAGCTGGTTGTGTACCTTTTCTGCTTTCAGCTCTATGGAATTCTGCAAGCCTGATTTTTCATGTGATCAAAACAGAAGTTTTGAAATTGAACATAAGATATTGAAGTGTTGTAGATTTCACTGCGTGATGCGACATTTTTTTTACTGTGCCACTGGGAAGACAGTTCTAAAACAAACAACTTCAAATAGCAAGTGAGATTATTTTTTATGAAAAATGAACTTGTCTTAATTTTCTGTATTTCCCATTAAATAAGGCTAACACTAGCTCGTAGCATTTGGCAGAGGAAATGGTGTCATTTGTTTGAAAGATGCTAGATGTCTGCATCTTTTTTTATAGTGAGGTCTGTGCATTTTTTTTCTTTTTTCTTCTTGTAATAAGCAGTGTAGTTAATGTTCCCAACATTTTCCTATATGGTTAAAATTACTCCAGTTTAGATCTGCAGAGCTAGTAGCTTCCTCTTCTACAAATGTGTACAGCATACATTTTTCCAGGCTGAGAGAGTTGGGGTTGTTCAGCCTGGAGAAAAGAAGGCTCCAGGGAGACCTTAGAGCGGCCTTCCGGTACCTAAAGGGGGCTTAAAGGAAAGATGGGGAGGGACTCTTTATCAGGAAGTGTAGCGATAGGATGAGGGGTAACAGTTTTAAACTGAAAGAAGGGAGATTTAGATTAGATATTATAAAGAAATTCTTTACTGTGAGCATTGTGAGGCACTGGAACAGATTGACCAGAGAGGTGGTAGATGCCCCAAGCAACCTGGTCTAGTGGGAGGTATCCCTGTCCATGGCAGGGGGGTTGGAACTAGATGATCTTCAAGGTCCCTTCCAACTCTAACCATTCTGTGGTTCTATGATAATGCCATGCACACGCATTCACTACATAATCCATTGCAGAATTCAAAGCTGCTGAAAAGAAAATCACTGTTGATGTACGGCCTGGTTCAATTTCATTTTCAGTCCTCTGCCCTTCTGAAGTTCATTAGTTTACAGTAAATCTCATGAAAATTGCTGTGTAATATTTTACCAGCTGTTATTCCATCAAGCACACAGTAACTTTCTGGATTTTTTTTTTTTCTTTGCATCAGTTGATAGTGTTAACCCGGGGCAATATACTGTTCACCTTTGCTTCCATAATGAGTTGGAAAATCACACTTTTAGGGCAAACTAGAGAAGCAAGAAATTTAGCTTTTCGGAACTCTTATATATAGCATTGAAGCAATAAAATATAGCACGTACTTGCTTGACAATCTATTTTGCATATGTAACAAAGAATGGAAAATTATCCTATTATCTGCTCTGTTTGATTAGGTCTATATACAGAGTTAGTGTATGGATTTCTAGAGACTTTCTTATTAATTGTTCCAGACTGGGCGTCTGACTGCCTAATGTATATTTTGGGGATCAGCAGTTTGCTTGAAAAATAGTCTATGTCCCTATAAAGTTAACTTGTTAAAAATCTTCCAAATTTCGGAGGCATTTGAGAAGTGTAGATGGCTTTTGAATTCTTGGAAATGACCAAGGAAAGAAAGAATAATCACTATGGCATTAGATACATCACCTTTTGATGCTTTCTGGGAAGAAGCTATGTGTTACATTCTGCTAGTAAACAGCGTTTTTTGTGCACAAGTAGTGATTTTACCAAGATAGCATTTGCTTAATTTTGAATCTCATTTCATCCATACTTTAAAGTAAAATGGCAGCCTAAAGTAAAATTTCTAACAATCACCTATTTCCTGAAAATAGGTAGAATAAGGTTTAATACTGAGAAATGAGTGTCTTGTTTTGACTTGGGAAGGAGGGAGATGAAGAGGGTTTGCCATCCATGAGTAGGTTTTTCACCTCCACGTACTCTTGTCTCTGATCCACGGTTGTGCTTGACCTCAAACTGTCTTTGTAAGAGAGGTACACTTTCCATCACAGTCCAAGCATTCAAAACTCTGATTTTATGGTGCTAATAGGATAACAGGCTACGCATATGCACGTTGTCAAGGCAAAGCCTGCAGCGAACCAGAAGGCATAGAACTGACTACCTTTAAGATGCACATAAGACTTCTCCATAAAAAGTAGTTTGTCAGAGTTGTTATAATCACTGCCAGGATCATTTGATTACACCATGTAATTATCAGGAGAAATCCTTTCCAGTAGCTTTCATTTGTCAACAAAATGTGACATGTCATAAATTTGCAATTATTTTGTCAAAGAAGGGCATTTTGTCATGTCCTTTATTCTTGGTGGTTAAGGAACACTATTTAGCCTGACACTTTATTGCCTATATGGACAGGTAACTTCAACTCTACTGTTGAATCATTGTGACGTGCAATAAATAGACAGAATATGAAGAGGAATGTTATTACAGAGGAGAAAGCATGATTCTTCTGTATTTTAATTACAACATTTATTATTATTTTATTAATATTACTATTTCATAGTACTGTTTCACAGATCTAATAGTGCCCTCACCAGAGACTTTAATGTGTATATAGTAGAAGTTATTTAAAATAGGTCTGAAACGTAATCAGTAATTCAAACTGATTTAAACTTCATAATGGCTTCTAACCTTAGAATAGTCTTTATAGTACAGAGGATATGAAGGTGGAATTAAGTTTAATTTAAAGTGCTATTATAAAGCCCATGATTCTAAGCCAGAGGTATTACATAAGGAAGGGAACACAGCCTGTATGGTAAAACCAGGCAGATCTAAACAACCTTCAGTATTATTTTCTTATATTTTTAGCATTAAATCTAAGATTGGTTCTTGGGTTTCATTGTTTGAATAAGAGATTAAATTTTTCATGTTTATTTGCCATGACAAATTTGAATGAACCCCATTTATACTCTGTGAAGTGAGGTACCAGTGGACAGCAGAGACATTCAGCATCTTAAATAAATAAATATAGCATTAAATAAATAAATAAATAAATACTAGCATTCGACACTTGCATAGTTAGAAATTGCTGGGGTCTGTTCATTTAAAGTCATGTTTTGTTGACACGTATGGGATTTTTTTGTTTCTTTTATTTCTTTAGAAACAGCTAGGGACATCTAGGCTATCAGTTATGTTCAGCAGAGATGAGTATTTACCAGAATGTTCAGTGGGGGGACTCCATAGACATCCAGCTGAAATGTTCAATGAATTTATTCCTACTGAAGGGACACGTTTCGGGGTTCTTCCTGGAGAACACACACTTTGACTTCACTGTTAGAAAAATCTGGAAAGCTTATTACAACTTAAAGGAAAATGCCAAATATTTCTGCAGAGAAATCCTAGATGTGGGAACTTGATCTTTCCCAAAAAGAAAATCAAAGCGTACCATGTAACCATAGAGTTTAATGAGCATAGCTCATATTTCAAATCCTAATTAACTGCACATGAATGAGAAACATAATCATGAATCATGCTGCTGAATAATTTTGATTAATGAATAAATTTTTAAAAAATGTTGATCTACTTAAGAAAAAATCCTGAACACTAAGGGAGATAAAATTCTGTCATTTACCATGCTGTATATAGGTGTTAATGATAGTATAGAACAGCACAATATGTAGAATTAACTAATTTTGTTGTTCATTAAAAGAAGTGCAAATCAGCTGTAGATCATTAATTTATAATGCAATGAGGCATCTGAAAAATTGTGATGATTATTCTGACTAGGAATGGTAAGTGATTTTTGTTACACTGTTTCGCTGGCTGTATCTATCTACAATCCACTTTCCCTGTCTTTTCATCTCTGTAGCAAATATGTGACCTGCACTGACACTGAAAGGAAGTACTCTGCTTTTCCTCCAGCCCTGGTCTTTCCCTGGTCTTTCATGTGTGTAGGATGAACCTTAACCAACAAACACTGTCCCTCCCCTCCCCCCCAAACCAACCAAGCAACCAAATTATAGCTTGAGCTCTTCATTAAATTGTGACTTTAATTAGACCTGGCTGAAAAAAATACGGTAAACTCTTAGCTTTTGAGATGCTAGGCATGAAACACTGAAATCATTTGGAAAACAAGGTTATCCAAGCCATTGCTGCTTTTTACTCTTTTCAGACCAACATTTTCAGAAATCCACAAAGCATTCTAATGTACTGCAGTTGCCTTAGATACTATAACTGATGACAGTTTCTATCAAGCAGGAACTACTGTTGTGCTTACAAGTTTGCTGTATTCTTTGCATCCACGGTAGTTTTGTCATTTTGAAGGTTACATACTTAAGAAGTGCAGCTGTACCATCAGGAGACCCAGTTAATCTGTGACTTACAGTTTTGGTTATACCAAGTGTTAATATTGATGAAGCTTAGGGACCTCTGCTTTAAGTCAGGCTCTAACATTATGTCTGTCGCACTGTGTAGTAAAGAAAAACAGCAGGCTGTTTCCTTATGGTAAGCAATCCCCTTGGTTAAATTTTGCAAATGCTAGAAGTTGGCTCCAGGGAAGTGACGGTATTTTGAAATCTTTTTTTCTTCTCCTTGGAAGTTTACTTATTCATACCCATGGTGGTGGTGTGGTATTTTTTTGTTTGTTTGTTTGTTTTGTGGGTTTTTTTTTTTTAATGGGGAAGAATAACCCTTGATATGATGGCACTTCCGCTCCAACAGCAGCACTGCATGATCAAAAAGATTGTCATTTAACTTTGTTTTCAACTAGTATTACTTAGGCTTTGAATTTTCTGTCAGTCTTCCCTTTTCTGATTAAAAAAATAAATGTCCAAGGGACTTGAACAACGGAGAAGTTTTCCTCTGTTAAAGAAGGTCAGCAGAGAATTCTCATGGGGTACACATCTGGTGCCTTGGAACTTGGGCAGTCTTGCGAGATTACTTGCATCAAAAATCAAAACAATTTCAAGGTATATATGCCATTACAGGCTGCAGAAGTCTATTTCTGTGATCAGAGAGATTATGCTTTGAGTGTCAGAAGATCAGTGGCTGGTGGCGTACAACAAAATCTTTCTAAATTAGAATTGCTGAGAATCTCGGTGCTTGCTTCAAAACCGATTGCTGTTTCTTATCTGTGCTGGAAATGGCCAGTGTCAGCTGACTGGTGGAAGCAGGTCCACATTGGCTGTTTTAGCAGCAGGGTTTCAAATGAGCAATGAGTAGTTCTAGGAAGGTAGCTAAAAGAACACATCACAATAACGTGGAAAGTGTTTTGGTTCATTTGATTGGGATTGTGTATTTTAGCACTTGAGAAGCTAAGAATTAAGCATCTTCATAATAGACGTTGCTCTGCCCAAAAGTGGAAAAATATAATAAATTAACTAGTGTTAGTCACTGTAAAGCCATTCTCAGAGAGATGATCCCAGTCACCTGCCATGACGCTTATAGGGGAAGTCAGGTGTGTAGTTGCTGCCTTAAGAGGGTATTCGTTATGTCTGTCTTTTAAAAGTGAACTGGAAAGGATTTATTAGAATAGTTAAGTTTACCTCACAAGATGAAATGTCCTTTTTAAAAAATGTTCATTCAAATGTATATTTTGAAAATCAAAGTGATGGTTAAAATAACTGAAAGCAAAACAATTCAGGAAGAAGTCTGGGTGGTTGTAGGCTAATTTATTTCTATTCATTGAGGAAATCAGGAAAGCAAGCTATGTGCAACTCTCTGTATGGTTGTCATTCTCTATATCTTTTCGTTAAGTTGATTAAAAATCACCGTAAGTCTTTTGATTTCAAGAATACTTGTAGCCATATAAAACCATGCTGAGGAAAACCAGACTAAAAGGATCTGGGACTTCACCTTAACTAAGTGGTTTTGCAAATACAAGTGTGTCTAAAAGTTTTTTTTAGACTTTATATACAAATAAAAGATAAATAAAAAATAGTGTGTGTATATAATACATAAAATATTTATATATGTATGTGTTTCACATGTCTGCTTTGGTAAGTCTTCAGCATTCAAATTAAATGCATTTGTAAAGCACAGCATCATTTTTTGAATCTCGTATCTGAGTATGCGTGCTGTCTAGCCTTAGGGCTAACCTTAGGCATATGTGATGTCTTCTGTCTGCTCACTATTTAAATGCGGCATTATATAGGACAGAAATATTGTTAAAAGTAATTGAGAAGGGAAAGGTCTGGGACTTATATCAGTCTCTACCAAAGAAGAAAATCTAAAGAAGTCTAAATATGGGTGATGGACCAAAGACTTGAGCAAATTCTCACTTTAGAGAGATCACGTAAATAAGAAATTCTTCACACAGTGAAGAAAAAGCCTAATAGCACATTCAGTAGAACTTATGTACATGGGTCTCCTTAGTCCTGGTGAAAATTCAAGATGGAGAATCTAAATTATCAGTGAATTTTTTCTCTGTCATGCTAGACTGGAATAATGCCCATCTGAACAGTAACAGAAGTGTGAAAGGACTTAGATTCTAAATTAAAAAGAAAAATATTTCCTGTCACTGTTACAAGATTGTACGGAAACCACCAAAGAAAGCAAAGGAAGGAAATTGAAACTGATCTGAGAACATTATCTGGAAAGACCTTTTTCTAAATGCTGAGTTTTATGGGTTTTGTTTTTAATTCCTACATCTATTTTTCTTCTGTCACCTTCATTCTTCCTTTCTGCCACTTGACTTTTATCAACTTACTTCCCTTGCCTCTGGCTCTTCTTTGCACTACTTTGTCCTTCTTCTTGTGTCTCTGCTTTTTTTATCCTTGCCTGTTTCTTTCTTGAGTCTGCTCTTCAATCTCTTTTTTTCCTTCGTTTTTGTTCTGAAACTATTCTCTAACCATAACTCACTTAGTCTTATCTTAGTTGTGACACCTGTATTGCTTCCTAAATATAGAGGAAAATAGGGACATTTCAAAAGTTAAAAATATGTATATATATATGTAATATATATACATATAAAAATATGTAATGTAAATATATATAATGTAAAAAATATGTATATATAATTCCACATAAATAAAGGTGGAAGCCAAACAACTATGTTTTGGAAGGAGAGAAAAATACCCAGTATGCTTTTTGTGTCTTTACATATTGTTCCTCCAGAGGATTTGGGTAACTGCATATTCATGAGAATTGCAGTGGTCTATGAATTAGAAAATTTATGCTAGGAATATGTGTACAACGATGCAAAGATTTGTGCTGGAAATGTGCTTATCATTGCTTGCTGGTCTGAAAACTGTAGTTAGAGAGAAGGAAATGGGCACAGCACCATGCACTTTAGGCTTCAAGACTGTCAGTGCTGCTTCTGTGTACCTTCAGATCTCAAAATAGCACAGATATGACCCAGATAACTCCAAGCACATGATCTATTTTCTGTGGGAACACCCAGGACACTGTTGGAAAGCTCAGGCAGCTTGTACTTCTACTGGAGGAAGACCAACTAACCCATATAAGATTAGAGTGGTGTTGACTAACGAAACTGGGCCTGACTCAACCCCTGTGTGTCACAGTAGAAACAAAAATCCCCACAAGCTCTCAAAACACCTCCCGCTAAAGCAATAGAGAGTGTTTACAGCAGATGGGTGCTTGCTATTCTGTGACTGTATCATTTTCAATCTGGTGCTAGGATTGTGGAAGTCAGACTTGCTCTATTGTCAAACCATAGCCACAGATAAATCACCAGCCAAGAGAAGTAGTGAAATGTTGTAAATGAGTGACTCACCAAAGCGGTGCTAAATCTAGAATGGATTATGGACAATGAAAGATTCCACTATGTTTGCAGGTTAGTTGTTGTGGTTGTCATTCTGCTACCCCTTGCTTTGACATTCTGCCCACTTTCCTGTTTCCCTTGCAATTTTTAAAATTTAATTTGGAAAAAAATCAACCAACAAAACACCACCACTTCAATACCAAAATCATTTATTTGAAAAATAAATATAGCCAGGTAGGAGCTGAAACCATCATTAAATGGCAGCTTCCGTTCCGACAGGAATCTCTGAACATTGCTTATAAGAGAGCAGAACTGTGATAATAAGATTTCTGTCTCTCCAACAGTGCAGCCTCAAAAATCCTCTTCTAAAACAGATCACTTTCCCTACGGTTTGTCATTACAGAAAAAAATCCAGATGATAGGGTCTGCATGGAATGCATTTGTCCTGCCATTAAGTGGTGCTGAGAAGCCTAGCTGAAACTAAATTTTAACATACCTATGTCTTCATCTATAAAAAAAATATAGGCAATAGACATCTAGATATGTAATCTAAGTGAAAGTGCCTATGCAAGCGGAGTATATTGATACCTCCTAGATATCTGAGTGTTGTAGGGTGGTGTTTACAGTGTTCACTAGTGCGCCTTCAATAGAAATGACCGGTGAGGTTTCCAGCCTATTGCCAGCGTTGCTCAATGCTTCTACACCTGACATAGCTTTATGAAAGTCAGTGATGTTGAGCATGTTTCTTCAATCTCCTTTACCTCTCCCAACCTGTGTAATGTGTTCCATTACTATGCTTGACATTCTCTCCCTGCTATGTATCAAATTAATTCACTGTGTAAAAATGCCACGAGGGACAAATACAGCTATTTGGGCACCTAGTTTTACGAAACCAGTTTTCTAAATTTTATTTTTACAAAGAATACTTTCTGATGACTTGAATGTGGTTTTTCTTTTTTTCGTCATGAGAAGTACTAGGGGAAGATAAATATTTAAAATCAACTCATATATATTTGCTGGGGGGGAAAGAAAATCTTTCACAGGTATTTAAAAAAAATTCCTCCCTCAGTCCTCTGAGCATTAGTCTGCTATTTTTTCCCCTTTGGAATCTCTGCAGACATTCTTGTAAACAAGTTGGTGAGTGTTGGTACGTTTGTTTTTTTTTTTTTTCCCTCCTCCACAAACTTCAAAATTGTGAGAATTATTCATGGAGATAGCTTGCAATATTTCATCTCAGTTCACTGGGTTAGAAGATCTTCAAGATTTTTAGCAGAAAATTAACAAGTCCGTGTGACTGAGCTGTTCAGTCACACGGGACAAGGAAGGGTTTGAGCGTATAGCTTCTGTGCAATGTAAGGATGAAGTGAATGGTTTCAAGTGTATGAAGAACTTGCAATAATGAAAACTAATTGAGCAGCAATCTATCAGTTCATACATTTTATATCAGCAGATAGCATTAAAATAATTTATTTTTTGAATACAAATGATAATACTGTATTAAATATATTGTCTAGTTTAGCCCTAAGACTGGACAGCGATGAAAACAAACAAAAATGATTTAGCAAAATCAGTATGGCGTGTCAAAATCATAGGTCTTGGAAAGTTAACATTGGTGTCTTTCACAGAAGAAAGCAGGGACAAATGTGATCAATAAATGATCATTTTGTTTCCATGCTTACAAAAATTTATTAGAGGCCAATAGAGGGGTTAATTTAATGAGGCAATGGTCATTAAATGACATGGATGTTGTGGGAAGGGAACTAAAAGAGTTATGAACTGAACAGTGTGGGGATAACCTGACAAATGAAAGGAAAGCAGAGAGACAATGAAGGATAACGATGTAAAAATAGACAAGCTTATTCCAAGTTTTAGAATTAACGATGGTTTCTTCCTCCTCTGCCCCCAGTTGGGGGATGCTGTATTGAGCTGAGATACAGATTAAGATAAAAAGTATGAAATAAAGGAAGACTTAGAAGTGGTAGTGGAAACTTCATGGCTCAGAATGTCAGTGCATGTGAACTAGCAACCAGCCAGTGTTTTCCGGTTTATACAAGGGGAAGGCCTCCATTATATACTTGAGAATAAGTACATATATTTCAATGCACAGACTGAATGAAAATATGTTGGGAAACAACACCTTTGTTTACTAGAAATGCTTAACTTACCCACAAAGGAAATACTTTGTTTTTTTTACAGATACTTGTTTTTTAACAGGGAACTTAAAAATACTTATTCTAAACAGGTTGATTTTTTTCAGGGTGCTTCCCCCCCCCCGCCCTTTTTCTCTTTTATGAAGAGCTTCACTGGAATGATATACTTCACTTTCCATTTCGATATATAGATTATAAAATGTGGCTTAGAACATAGACCAGGTTCTGCTATTATTGTTTGTTTTCTGTTCCTTTAGGGAGATCCTCTACTTCAGTAAATTTCTTAGGGTTTTCCCTCTATTTTTTCCATGTACTATTTTGATAGAAAGATCCTTTAGGTGTGCCCCCCTGGCCCCGGGCCATATCTAGTATAGCAGATGCTTTGACTTCATTCTTCATATAGGTCCAAGATATTTCCTTCTCCCTTTCTGAGTAACATTAGAGATTGGGAAAAAAAAAAAAAAAGCAAACCATCAATCAGTTTGACAAATATTGGCATTTGTCGGCATTTGCTATGCTGCTAATCCACAGAAATCTAGTGTTTTTTGTGAACATTTGCTTTTTGAAAGTATTTAAAAGTCTGTCTATAATGTTGGTGGATTTCCAACTCTTAAATCCATATGCTAAGAGGGAAAATGACATTGGAGTTGAAGATTTTTAAGTTTGATTTTTTTTTTTTTTCAATGATTGAATTTTTTTGAACTGTTGAATGCCAGTGTGTGTGGGGTTTTTTGTGGGCTTTTTTTCTTTCTGTTCAGCTTTATAGATTTGGCAAAGTCTTTAAACATATTCACTTCTATGACTTTTCACATTATATTTGAGTGAAGCTGTGGGCTATTGTTGCTTCAGAACTATGAACAGCATCCCTTGTGATGCTAGACGAATCTTCTGAGATTTGCTTCCATGACGGTTGAGCTCTTGGAAGAGCTGTAGATAGCAGAATTTAATTCTAATGTATTATTGTGTGTCTCTAGAAGTTTGTTATCCCTTTCTCATTGAAGACAATGAAAAATAAAACAGATGAGAGAATATTGACATCTGTACTGACTTTTTTCAACTCTCTCTGTGTTCACTTCTTTATTAGGCAGCTGAAAAATCTTGAAGCTGATAATTTTTTCTAGAACACTATACTTCTAGATAGTGAAGTATGTTTGCTTATTTATGAATAATCATACAATCCAAGACTTTAATACACCATCTCTTCACAAAGAAGGTACTATACTTCTGTTAGCCTGGAAGTGCTGCACACTTATGATGAGCTTTAATTGAATTTCCTTTATTTGTTTGGCTGAAAAGAGAAAGAAAAGAAAAAACGATACTTGAAAGTCCACTGCTGGGTCTGGATTTGGAGAAGTATTCTGAAATATGTAGCTAATTAGTAAGCATGAAGCAATTAGCTTGGAATTGGTGAATCTTGTGGACAGAAAAATGGTTCAGGCTTTGCTGGCAACTGCAGTGAAGGTTCACAGGAAAGCCTTATGTCACAGCTGAATCAATTCTGTGTACACCTTCAGCAGAGGTGCTTCACTCGTGTTTTGAACTTCTGAGCATCTCAGTGTGATGGGATGTTCTGTGCTTGCCAAAAAGCATCACTGTGATTTTCTTTTAAACTGAGACCTTTCTTAATACTCAGACCATGCGAAAGGGGCCTGAATATATCTGTAAATGTATTTACATGCCCTTTAATCTGGGAAGAAAGTATAAAGGACACTTAATACTACTGAAAATCAGATTTTGCTGTCAGTTATGTAGACAGCGGATGATGAAACTTCCAACCTGTTATTAACATTTTCTTCTGAATGCTGTTGAATTCTTTATTGGCTTTATTAATTTTTAGTGATTATATGTCCAAAATGCCATTAAAATAAGAATTATATTTTTAGTTCAGATCAGTCGAGAACACAAAAGTGGTCTTTTTACAGCAAAACAATTGAGATCTCTCACCCAAGACAGTGGAGAAATCTAACATAAAAGAAACTATTAATGCAATACCATGTAAATTAAAATAGTGTCCAGAGAAAAACGTGCTTAATATGCTAATACGCTAACTCTAAACTCCTTTCCATCCCTTTGGATTTAACAACTGTTTTCAAGTACGGTAACTCAGAATATGCAATTTAGTTCCACTTGACCAACAAAGAAATACAAGAAGAAGTTACTTTAACAATACATTGTTCAATTAATGTTCAAGTACACTGAGAGTCATCATGAAAATTCTAGATATGTGCATATAGGATTAATCAAACCAGTTGTTGTTATTGGGGGTTTTGTATACAAGCTCTCCAGTTAAAAAAAACCCACATTTTCATCTAAAACATGACAGACAAATTAATGAATAAGAAAGGAACATATTTTTAAAAAAGTTCTAACAGCAAGTTGAAAGGTTTTATCACTATTCAGCTCTTGGAATAGAGTGTAAGACTCGTACCGATCCTGCAAATAGGATCAATGTAGAAAATAAATGGAATAAATCAATTGAATGCAATGTAGAGAATAGGTATTTCTAGAGGTTACTTACAAACTTCTAGTAAAATGCTGATAAAATTTGGAAAACTATAGGATTCTCTGAATAATAAACATGGCCTTTTTTTAAACACTTCTTAGAAATATCTAATTGAGGGAATTTTTCATAATTTTGGTAATAAGCCTGTGTTCAGTTCAGACCCAGATTGATTTGAGAAGTACTGTCTACAAAAGTTTTCTTCAATGGAGTAAGAATAGCAATTTCTGTTATGAAGGCACCCAATCGTAAGGAAGGAAAAACATGAAGAAAACAAAGCCACAGTAGAACATTTGTGAGTCACTCATAAGCTGGCACTGTGAGAGAATAATATCCCTCATTTCCTGAAATTTGTTTCCTTGGGTGGGATCCCCAGGAAGTATACGTTAGAAAAGTTGCAGTATACTTAGTGGTTAATTTTTTCATGTCCTCCGTTCCAGCTATATACTTCACCAGTTTGAAAGTTTCAAGAACCAGTATGCGTTATTGGCTAGTGATTTGCAAATTGCAACATTTCCCCGCAATATTTCCATCCCTTTAAACAGGGCCCTGTATCTCAGAGTAAAGATATTTCTTGCAGGACACTGAAAATAGATTTCGTATTAACAAACTGGCGTAAGAAGAAAATAGCCCACTAAACCCTGCAGACATGAAGCCAATTTGTTCTGTAACAGTAAAGGTTTATTCTGGTTTTTAAGTAGATTTTCCCCTTGCGCACTCTGATCTCTTCTCAGTAAGAGTCAATGGGCAAAAGACCTTGATTTCTTTCCTTTTACATTAGCACATTTTTAACAGTGTGCAGCTATTCATTAACTTGCGGAAGTCTTACTTTTGTCACCTCTTGAGACTGTCATAGCTTTCAGTAGACTATATAATCCTCTGCATTTTTTTTGTCAATGAAAACCCAAAGAAAACCAGCTGTGAGTTTAGAAGAAATTTGAAAGAATCCATTTGAAAAGCATTTAAAGGTGTTTTCCATCAATAAAACAGCATGGGTTTTTTATTGGTATCAATATATATTAATCCTTCTGACATTTATTTAGGCAGCCTGTGATTTATGACATAGAGGCCAAAAGTTTTCAGATTATAAATGACAGCACAGGATTAGTTGGTTAGGAAAGCAACCTTTCAATTTCGTCCCAAATACAAAATGGGAGCACAGGTGTATAATAAAAAGATACTGACAATGTAATAAATTTCTGTGATACTAACATAACCGTTTATTTTGTAATTTTGTCAGTTTTCTAAAATTGTGCAAATAACTTGGTCAAAACCGTCCAGCAGGTGATTTTTGAAATAAAGTGGCTATTCCCTCCACAGCTGTAATCTGTGAATTTCAAACTTAAATTAGGTGATCTACAATCCAAAACAAAAATGATCTCTATCCCAGGGAGTATAAAAAAAGATGGAGATCAGAGGGACATAAATATGATCAAGGAACACAGAAAAGCACATCTATTGATCTTGTTATGGAAGTCTGTGGTCTTACAGTCTCTAGCAGCTCATTTGTTGTCAGGACTTCTAGAGGCATTGTGGAAAGAGAGAAATTTGAAGAAGTATTTGAGTGAAAGCCATGAGCTAACTATGTGACTGGTTATAGAGAGCTTTTTCCAAGCCTGAGGTGCAGCCTGGAAGAAATAGCAATATGCTTATTTGAAAATGGAATGAGCAGGTGGTGGGTGCTGCCCTTACAGGTTGCTCTGAGAAGTGTTTAATATCCTGACGCTGAACCAGAATGGGATGAGGGTTGAAGTTCTGGAAAAGAAGACATACAGCTAACACAGGAAAAGGGAACTGGTAGAAGAATGCTAAGAATTGTAAGTGATACACTAGGGAAAGGATACTTGCAAGAAGATTTGGAATGTAAATTGAGAGGATCGAATTGTATTTACTAAGATCAAAGGAAAGGACATTGTGGTTATTGAGATGCAGGATAGTGAAAGAGTGGGTGAGATTTAACTCTGTCAGTGGTTTACCACCATTCCTGTCAAAGCACACACATCCAGGTAATAGAGTGCAGCTCTAAAAGCTTCATAGAAAATCAACTTCACCTGCCACCATGCATGAGCAGTGAAATGCATTTTATAGAATTATTTAGGGTGGAAAAGACCTTTAAGATCATAGAGTCCCATACCTCATATTTGTGGTATTTCAGATTCATTATTTCAAGGAAATTATGTGTTTGGGGATTATAGAATAAGGCAACAGAATTCCATTCTTGTCTTTTTCCCCAGCAACTGGTGGCTGAATTAAATTCTGCTCTCTTGAACTGCAACTGAGTGGTACCAAGCTCACATGATTTGGACATTGTAGCCTTAGTCCAAGCCCCATGTCATATTGACTTCAGTGGGCTTTGTTTTCAGGGTTTTTTTTTGCTTTGTTATGTTTTTGTTTTATCTTGTAAATTCATTTTTGTCTGTAGTTATAATCTTCAGGCTACTAATTAAGCTGCTTGATTTCTGATACTAAAGAAACATTCTGACCAAAACTAAAATATCTGCAGAATAAACAAATTTATAAACTGTAAAAACTGCTTGTTCCTCGATCTTCCCTTGCTTGTGTTATGCCAGTATTTATAACAGAAAACAATAGTTCTGTCTTAGCACATCTCTGGCTGTTATATAATAGGGGTTTTAGGGAGAAAAAAGACTTCTTTATTACCTTCCAAAATTAGGAAATGTAAGTCCATTTTAAGGAAATACTTTCCTATAATCAGAGGATATGAGAGAGAGGATAAAAGAAGATTTTCCATTTTCTCTGAGTAGCACAATTTCCACTGAAAATGCTAGTCCTAATTCTTTTGAGTTGATGCATACCTAATTACATGAGTAAGCAGAGTTTATAAACAAAAGCGTGTATGTTGCTTGAGTAGCTTCATTCGGTTGGCATAAGTAAGAGTAGACCTGAAAACTGTTTCTGCCTTCCATAATACCATGCTTTCTGCACCGACATGGATCTGAAACTAGGTATTTGACTCTCAATTGCTGCCACATCTTCAATGCTGTCATGCAATTTTATCTATGCTTCCAGCAGGGATATTACCTATACAATGCTATCAAAATTCCAGTGCATTGACCGTAAAATGTCACATTATTCTCTTCATTGTTCAGGGGTTGAAATGTATTTTTCTTTGTGAGAGACTGTTCCCTCTCTTTCTGCTAAGTACCTCTTTCAGTAATCCTTGTCCACTCACACTGCAGGCATAACTCTTTGGGGGGGGTGG
>NW_009648038.1:440266-483790 GCF_000708025.1 Charadrius vociferus | reverse complement strand
GGTGGGGGGGGGAGGGAAGCTGTGCAAACAGGTATTTCTAAGTTATCTATCTAATGGCTTAGTTACCTCTGTAGGATTTCCAGCAGTGGATGATCACTCTTTGTTGTGAACTAACCTTACCTGGGTAATGGCTAATGAGCTTTTGCAGCCCCTAAATGGGGACACTGAAGAAGACAACTTCTAGGGAGTTAAATGGCTGAACACAGAATAGAAGCTAGTGTGTGTAAGACTTTCGTCAAGACACAGTGGGATGAGTATCTGAAGATTGAGAGGCAGCAAGGTGTATATAAGAATTGAATTTGGTATGTAATTACCTTGCCTAGTTGCCTCAACAATATATTCAAATCGGGTTTCATGTTTGCAAGTAACTAACTGCATCTGACTGGCAGTTTGAGTTTGAAAATATCCATTTTACGTACAGTCAACTTCACACAGAAATATTTGGGCATTTAGGGACCCCTGACACCTTCTAGTTTATTTAGAAATATGGATGCATTCTTTGAAGCTGCATTGGCTGGGATAAGGATGAATGAAACCAAGACAGACTTCACCGAAGTCTAATTTTTCCGCTTTTCGGAGTTCAAGAGGCTACAACACACATGCATGCTTAAGACAAGTTCCAATGGCCAGCATCAAACCTGATGAAAAAGACTTTCATTAAGGTCTTTTCTATTAGTCTCTATAATAAGAGAACTAGCTGCAAGATACTGCCACTGTTCTCATCTAATGATTATAACTCCTGCTTGGAATCTGTGATGAGGTTTTATCATTTCTCTAAATGACTGCAGTTAAAGAGCAAATCAATCAACAGATACAAGACACTGAACAAAAGTAATTGTATGTTGCAACCTCAAGCTGACAAATGACTTCTCTTAAGCATTTGCTTTTCTGGTAAATCTGCATCTCCGGTGTCAAAATTACTTTGGATCAAAATGGCATCAGAAATGCTGTACTTTGACCCACCTTAGATTTGCCATTTCTTTCCTTTTTCTCTAACAGTCAAAAAAACCCCCCACCAAACACCCCCACCCCCCCCAAAAAAAAAAACCAAACCACAAACAAACAAACAAAAACAAACCCCAAGAAAAAAAGGTGAGTTCAAAGGTAATTTTTACTACTAATGCACAAAAGTATATAAACACACTCTTCTCTGAGGTCTGAATCCCACCTCCACTGAATTTACATATTGTCCTTCTACTATGTAGCAAACCTTTCTGCCTCCAGAATAGCAGCTGTGTCTGCTTTATTGCTGTAGACAGTGGTACTTTTCTTTTTCAGCGTATCTTACCTACAGTCCAAGTGTGTTGTACCATGTTCTAAGTGTTTCTGGAACACTAAGGGTGGAAATTTTTAGTAAAATGGAGGGTTCCCAAGAGCTTTTTTCCTACAGCAAGTGCAAAAGGAAAATGATAAGAGGAGGTGAGTAGAAGTACCTGCAGAGCAAAGATCTTTGGATTCCATCTTACTGTCCTATTCACAAGCACAGAGAATAATGTGAAGCACATAAAGTATTGCTACACCTAATATTTTCCCAGGTTCCTGGAAAACATTGTGTCAGATTCCCTGCTTTTCTTGCTGCAAGACATAAAAGGTGATTCTTAATTCTTAGGATCTGTCTTTAGATCTGGTGGTAGGTAGAGTAAATTTAAGATCTAGCTGTAGGACTTCTGTGGGTTTGCAACACATACACTTAATGTTGGACAGGAAAGGGCAACACAAGAAACATATTTAGTATTCTTTTAAGCTAGAGCATCTCTGTATTGACTACTGGTTGCCATTTTGTTACTTACTTCTGTTGCCTGAGTTGGACAGATATAGCCTGTAGTGCCTTTTATAGCCAGTGTTTCCAGTATCTCAAATTTATATCTAAGAAATGAAAGATAAGAGAGAGTTAGTGATTTTTCCTTTCCCTGTTTAATAAATACGGGGAAGGAGTGCATTGGTGTGCTGTGTGTTTTGAATACACAGAAGGGATCTCTTGCATTTTTTGTCAATGAGAATTCCTCTTGCTCAGATACTACATACAGATGGGCAAGTCTGTCTTGGATTTCTTCAGCAATATTTCTGGCCCAGGGAAGTTTGCCCTTCTTTTTGTCAGAAAGTATTTGAGTATCAATTATCCTGCATATGTGTGTGTGTTTATGTATGTGTGGCATAGTATATGTATAATATGCCTATCATATAGATGTTAAAGATGCATGTGTATAGTATAGATAGGCGCATATAGTATAGATATATGGAATATATGTTTTATAAGGAATTTTATGTGTCACCTGGGAAACGTTGGGAAATTCCTACAGCAGTTGTTGATCCAGGGATTCCTAGAAAGCTCCAGAAGATTATAAGAAATCCTAGAAAATCCTGGAAAGCAGCGGCAAGTTCCTGGAAAAGCTATAGATCCAGTAATCCCCAGAAAGTACTGGAGAAGCCACAGAAAGCTCTCGATCCAGGGATTCTGAGAAAGCAGTTAGGTGTTCCAAGAAAACTTTGTGTAATTCTGCAAGAGCTCTAAATCTGGGGATTCCTAGGAAGTGACACAAAATTTCTAGACAATTACTATGACATTCCTAGAAAGTGCTGGAAAATGCTTGAAAGCAGAGGTGGAAAGTCCAAGAAGGTGACATGGGGAGATTCCTAGAGAGCACCTGGAGAACTTCTAGAAGGCAGTGGGGAAATTCCTAGAAAACATAAGGAGGATCCCTAGAAAGCACTGGGGAGATCCCTAGGAAGTCACGGGAACAGTCCTAGGAATTATAGATAAGAATCACATAAGGTAGCGTGAAAATTCCTAGAAAGCACTATGAGGATTCCTAGAAAGAACAATTGAAATTCCTAGAAAGCAGAAGGGAAATTCTTAGAATGCATTGGCAAGATTCTCAAAAAGCTGTGGGGAATTTCCTAGAAAGCACCTGAAGCATTCTTAAAAAGCATTTTGAGGGTGAGGGGTGGGATTCCTAGAATCTATTAGGTGGATTCCTAGAAGGTATTTGGAAAATTCCTGGAATGTAGTGGAGAAGACCTGTAAGAAGTAGAAGAGAAATTCCTAGGAAGCGGAATTCAGAAATTCCTGGAAGGAATCAATAATATTCCTAGAAAGTCCTAGGGGAAATTCCTAGAGAGCATTGGGAATATTACTGAAAAGCAGATGAAAAATTCTTAGGAAGCATTTGCAGAGATTCCTAGGAATCATATGTAAGATTCCTAGAAAGCAGTTGGAAATTTCCTAGGAAGCATGTATAATTCCTAGAAGCCATAGAGATGAAACTGTCAGAAAGCAACAGGAAGGATTTAAGGAAGCACCCAGAAAATTCTTAGAAAGCATAAGAAAAACTTCTGGAAAGTGTTGGGAGGATTCCTTGATGAAAGTGCTGAGAAAAAAAAATCACAGAAAGTAGTGGAAGAATTCTTAGAAAGCAAATGAGAAATTCCTAGACGGCACAGGGGATATTTCTGAAAACAAGTAGTAAGAAATTCCCAGAAAGAATCAGGAATGTTAATAAAAATCATTGGGAAAAGACCTAGGAAAGAGCAACAAATTTTCCTGGAAAGCAGAGGGAGAAATCTTAGAACGCATAAGCAAACAATAAATTCCTAGAAAGACGTTACAGAATAGTTTTATTGAATGTTTAAGAAAAAAACAGTGTTTGGGGATACCAGCTAAGAAAAAACGCTGTCATTGAAAGAGTTTAAGTATGTTTGTTGTTACTGTAGTTCTACCATGACTTGAATGTGCAGATTCCTGTATAGAGTGTTTTCAAAGAGGTGTTCTTGATTTGCAGTTGACTGTGCCACGGAACAGAGATTGATGTTAATGGAGAGTTTATTTAAAGATTTGAGTCCAAGCCATTGGATATTTCTCCTCTAGCTACAGCATCTTTAAAAGTGCTGAGAAAAAAGAATTGCCTTACCTGAGGGTTTGAAGACTCCCTGGTGGTATCCCATTAGCTCTCAACATATTGCTACTTTTCATGAAGTTCAAAATCTTCAGTTTCTAGCAGATTGCTCCTACAGAGATCATTTTCTTTCAATACACTCAGAAGCCATGCTCAAAATCCAGATGGGCATTAGTTCTCTGTTAGAGACAATCGGTTATAAAAGTTGTAAACCATAGGACATGAGGGTTCCCCTTCCCCACTGCCTTTCCTTCCACACTATCCTGTTCTGCCTGGCCTTCTAAGAATTTTTCTACAACAATTCTTTATCCTGCTTTGTGGTTTTTATGCCATTTTTCACACCATTTTTTAGCAAAATTGCATTGATTGCATATCTGAGAATGATACTTAAGTTAATATCCTAGAATCATGATGTAATTTTGCTTACTAGAAATAAGTTGTAGTTTGGAATTTGTATGATTTCTTCCGTCTGCCATTTTAATTTAGGATTGTCTACTCCCTAGTGACCCTCCCTTTTCCAATTGTCTCCTTTCTCCTTCCAGTGAAAAGATAGTCTATGCTTCTTGATTAAGTTTTTAGAAGATTAGCCTGAGATCATCAGGAACCAAACTGTTAGTTTTAAGGACTGTGTTTACTTAATAATTCTCTGCAGGACACTAAACCATCCTATTATGTGCCTCCATTCCACTCCACTCAAGCCTTGTCTATTTTAGGGAAATGCTGTAAAAGTATCCTACTGTTGCTAACAGCATTGAATTAACAGCCTTACTACAGAAGTGCAACCACTAGTATAAATAGTTTCTGCTTGGGTAGAAAGATTAATTCCATCAGCAGCTGCTATTTTTCTACTCTACGAATTCCAGCTATATTACGGTACTAGGTTATCTTGTGATCTTAGATGCTAAAATGTTAGTCTAAATTCAATTGAAGGTTTTAAAAAGTAATTTCTGTGCTTTAAACTTGTAAACCATTTGCATTTTAGGGTTTATTAAAGTATATTCTAAGCAGATACAGCTTATCTGCAATTCCGACACCAGACTTCTCAGCATAATGTTTAGGAGTGGATCCTGGTTTACGTATGCATTACCAAGGGTTATGAGAAAAATGTTTTTCAGTATCGCAGAGTTGCTTTGCATTGTTAAAATGGGATCTTATTTAACTCAAGCCTATAAGCTCAGAAATCAAGCATATGTGAGTTGAAAGAACTGTATGTTAAGAAGGTTTCATAAAGATTTTGTGGCCCCCTCAGCTTAGATCTTTCTTAGTTCCTTCTCAAAACCCTTCCTGTGTTCTTTTATCCCCTTTATCGTTAGGGTATTTCCTCCCTCACCTGTATGCCTCTCACTGCCACAGATGGAGTTTCCATATCTGCCAGGAGTGATCCTTTTGTCCCGTGTTCCCTGAGCAATTTTCAGTGTCTCATTCATCATGAATCCACTGTTTGCTTCTCTTTGCCTGGGCTGATTCCAGCATGGTGCATCCCCTGTGGTATCCCATCCTGTTTAACTTTATGGGGATTAGTGTTCAGTGTCATTCTTTGCCTCTGACTGAACTGAGCTGAAGCTGAAGTTTTTGACCACATCCATGTTTTTGTAGAAAAATGCCACCTGTGCAATATCATTAGTGATGTAATTTTGTAGATTGTTGTATGCTGCCTGTCTCTTACTAACATTCAGTGAAAGAAAGTTACAGAAGTTTGCCATGCTGATCATTTAGAAATGGCCAAACTCCCAGCAGTGCAGAAACCCATTTCAAGGTTGGTTTTGGTTTGTTTTTTTTTTTTTTAGTATTGAACAAACATCAATATATTCACACAGAAACCTCTCCAGTTTTATCAGTATACGAAAATCAGGGCTTCAAATTGCCAAACCAAATTAGACTAGAAAATGCAAGCAGAAAGGCTTCACTGGTAGCTCATCTGCTCTGGCATTGTATCTGATCCTGAATAACAACAGCTCCTTCAGAAGCTGAAATTATGCAATCATCTCTGCCCTCCAACGGAAAATATTTTTTTTTATGTCTACCAGGTAGGAGCTGCTGACCTTAATGTTCACAGGTTATATCTTTCAAAGCCTTTTAAAAAATACCTCTGTGTATTTGTAGGAGTGAAAAATATATGTATATAAATAGTCATGGTAACTCTGAATAGTCTTGTTATTTTTATGCATACACAAATATATTCACTCTTTGACAAGTATAGAATTTCTCCTTGGCATTTTTCACTTGCAGGCTTGATATTTAGAATTACATGCAAATAAAATGGAGTGTAAGAAAACAAAAACTGAATAGCATTTCAAGAAAAGTACCTTTAAGAGGGAGATGGGAACTTTCTTTTCTTTAGTCCTTCTGCTCAGCTCTTACAAGGTCTTGCTTTTGAAATTGTCCAGTGCTTGCATTCTTCTTCTGGATTCCCAGTAGCATCAGTGTAAATAATTGTGTGATATATCTAAGTGGTGATAGCTAGGAGGGCAAATGACAGCAAGAAATACAAGGACAAACTTAGAGATTGGTTTGTAGACTTAACTTATTTTCTCTGCAATGGATGGTTGGATCTTCTACATTACTGAAAGAAGTTTTCTAAATTTTTATCATCTTTAATTTAAAAGTTGATTTAATTCTTTCCTTCTTGTCCTTTATTGTGGGAGTTTCTTTTTATTTAAAAGTTAAGTTGTGATGGGAAGTCTGAGTGGAACCTAATTTTGACTGTTTTAATGTAATTCAGTCTAAGTCAAAAGCATGATGGAATGATGATGGATCAAACATGTATTTGTTATGCAATAATATCAGGGATCTAAAACCATTAGGAAAATCAGAATGATACTTCTACATACATCAGGAAAAAAAGGACCCGTAAAAGGAAAGGGTCAAATACAGAGCTAATTAAGTATAAATAGCGCATTGCATCTGGTTTTCAAAATGCAGTAGCATCCCATAGAAAATAACATTTTTAAAAGTACATAGTTTTACCTTTGAAGGAGAGAGATTTGAGCTCCAGGGAACGGGCTTTCTCCACCATTTCTTATTGCTGCCTGACTTTCACTGTGTGTGTTGTTTCTAACCTTAGTTCTGAACTGAATTTCATTTCGTAACATTGGAACACAGGACAAATACAAATGATAGGAAGTTAGCTATATGAAAGTGCATTCCTAAAAGCACCAAAGAAAAAAAATTACATCAGAAAAATCGCCTCCAACACAAAGAGAAGCCAGAGCAGTAGTTAGAGAACTCATTTCTTAAACTAGGTGTCAGTACTCCCAGCATGACTTGGTCTCCAAATTGCAGTACTCAAATTGCCCAAACTCCAACTAAAGTCATTCCTGAAATGGTGTGTGCATGAGGAAAAAAATTGTTAGTACTCTAATTTGTGATGCTGTGACTGATAAAGCCACTGAACAATAGATATAAATGATTTACAGAAAAACTCTGCATCTTCCTAATGGAAAGAATGCAATGTCAGTCTCAGGGAGTTTTATTTCTAATGGAAGCGTTGGTGAAACTTAAAGATATCAGCATATCAAACTGTGATGTGTCAAAGCTATTTTGGTATTGAATGGTTGAAGTGAAATAGCCTACCCGTATCATGGGCATAGAACCAACCAAAATCAGTTTCCTGTTTACGTATGCAAATAATTTCCCAATTGCATGCCTTTCAGAAAAGTGGTAAATAAGTGTAAGGCTATTAATGCTTTTTATATTCTATTTTAAGGGCCTCTTGGGAACACTTTCAAACAATAGAAAGGTTTATTGCACTTCCATGGTTAGCTATGAAATGGACAGAACCACAGGGGTTTGGGTTTGGTTTGTTTTCTAATTGCAGGGTATCTTGAGTCACAGGAAAGAGCGAGAATTGAAACTTTTCTTGATCTCTTCCCTTGGGTGTTCTAGCATCTCTTTCAATTTATCCCCTTTACCTGCTGTTTGAATTTGGATAAATTGTTCTGCCTTTCCACACCTTCTTTTTCCTCTCCTTTTTGTCCAGTGTTCAGACCAGTAAGTTCTTTGAAGTTGGGACTGCCTCTGACTCTGCTTTCTAGGCCAGGAAATTGACAGGGCTGAACAGCATAAAGCAGGATTTGGACAGCATGAAACAAGTCTGTTTTCTATAAAAGTATTGGCAGAAATGATCAATTGTAATCAGGAAGAAAGGTCATTCATATCTAAAGAAGAATGGATATTTACAGGAGATCCATAAGTTTTTGGTTGGGACGGAAATGGTATTATACTACACTATGCTTTTGTAAAGTGTTTTCTTGTTGCTTGTCCACAATGATGTAAGGGCTTTTCTGTACTTTTTTTTTTTTTTGAAGTCCTAAATATTTTTGATGGGCATATATCAAATATAACTTACTTCAGACTATATCTTTCTCCTGGACAGTTTCCTGAAACCGCAAACTTCACAATTTCTAGCTGGAGCTCTGACCTTGTCTGCCTGTTCATGAAGGTTTCTAAAATATCATCCTTACCTGATTTTCTTTCTGACATGGATATATACTAAAGGAAAAGAAGCTCATAACCCCTAGTGCTTCTATATCTGTTTCCAGAAGTCTTATCCACAACAGCACTGACTGCCTCTGAATAGAAGCTGAGGGTGTTAATTACCTTGCACACAGAGACCCATCTGTAATAGCAGTTTTCAGGAGCCATGGTAAACATCAAGGTGGGAATACAGTCAAGGTATGAAACAAAAGAGTGAGAAGAGGTTGTATCAACATTGATTCAAAGAAACCAGACTGCTTTGAAACAGGGTTGTTTAATATGATTTGTCGAAACAAAACAAAAAAAATCCCCAAAAGCCAACACAAAAACAAGAAACTGTGGAATGAAATAATGCTTCACTTCTACATTTTTTGAAGAGAATATTTTGTTGTCATTACCAAAGATCTGAATTAGTTTCAGAGTGTTGCGTTGCCATGCCAACAGAGGACTTGTCAGTTTGTTTGCTCCTGCTGTCAGAATAATACATTTCTTAGTTTAGTCCTCTGAGGGAGCCAACTGTAGCCTGAGCGAAACATCATAAGCTTCTTTCAAAATTGAAAACAATATCTTGAAATATATGCATATGTAATGCTCAGAAGGTAAAGATTGGCTCATAGGTAGAATAGTTTCTTTGGGTTTTTTTTTTTTGATGTTCCTTCCCAATTGTTAATAAAACTAATGAACACTTAAATCTTTTAGGCAAAAATACATTTTCATGGAATTTGGCATCTCAGTGGTGGATCTTAGAAGTACCTAGTTAACAGATAGATAAAGTGGGTATCCTCTAAAGGCTTGAAAACTGGCATTAGCCCAAGATGTGATTAATTACCCAGAGCAAGAATTTATAAAGGTAAAATCTGTAGAGGTTCAGCGTGTATGCAACAGTTATCTGAGTAGACTGAGCGAAGAATTCTTGATATAGCCTAGTAGATAATACTCAAGCTAAACCAGGTACTGCCTGCTTCCTATGCTATGAAATTGTACAAGCTACAAGCATTAATATTAATCTGACTCTTGACATTGATATAACACCCCTGGAATCTGGAAATCAGCTCTCTTCCAACATTTATGAAGCTAGCCACCAAGGTCCTCTTCTTATTTTCCTGACCATGGAAAACATTGATTTTACTGAGTTTTCGGACAGCTCCATTCCACACTTAGGCTTATGCTCTTTACCTGATTAGGCTTTTCCTCCAGCTTCCATCAGGTACATTTTAGAAACTGAGCAATGATTAAAGACCATCATATTTCAGTAACCCATTTGTATCTAGATAAACTGTCAGCAGATTTTGTAGCTGTAGCCTGCTTACTAATGAGGGTGGGATTGAAAGATAGCTGATGGCATGTCTACACAAGGAAGGTGTAGGTATAACAGTCCCCAGAATTTCAAAATTCTCTTTCACAACAGGCTCATGGGCAGAATCAGACCTCAAACTAACAAGGTTATGATGTGAGGATGGTGTGAAAATAAATACATGGTGGTTAGTCACATAACAGGTGGCTAATATCCTTGGTGAATACTGAACCATACCACATAGCCCCAATGCAAGTCTTCACATTGTAATCTAGAGATTGCTAAATTAGGGTATTTACATCTAAACTGATATCTTGGAAGTACTCCCAGACTCGCTTGAGTCTAGGTGCATGTTCTTGCTCTCTCCCAGCCATATGTCTGGCAAGTCCTGAGTGCACACTGGTTCTTTTCCCTGTGTACACATGGTTTGGATTTTATAGGAAGAAAACCCAAGGAAGGATCTGGAAAAAAACTGTGGTGGGCTGCAGGCTTGTGATCTAGGCCATCAGGAGAGTGGAAGTCTGGCATGCCTTGTGGCACGGACTGATGGCTCACTCCAAAAGTATGTTGGAAGTCCTTTCATTAACTACAGTGGACTTTGGATCAGGCTAAAGGTTCAAAAAGATCAGGGTATTTCTGTGACTGTGAGAAACATCTAGGGTTTTCATAATGAAAACACATTTTAGAAGTGACAGTATATTTTAAGTTTTGGGGTAAAAGCCAATGTCATTAGAGATCAGAATAAAATCCATGTTTGTAACTTTTTTTTTTTTTTTGAAAAAAAAAAGGCCTATTCCCCAGCTGCCTGCTGTTCGCATCTTACATTGCGATGCGATGCTACCATTTTCAGAGGTGGACTAACATATCCTCATAACCTGGATCTGATCCAATATGACAATTCCTATATTTCTATTTACTATTAGATTTTAGTAGGGATGCTGTGATACCAGAGCATCCAGAATCAGGCTCATAATAAATATAAATGATGTCTTTTATTTGTTGTATAATTTATTGTTCATTTATGCATTTTTCTTTGCATGAGTTAGCCTTTCATGCTAATTTCTGTGACAGCTGGATTCATCAAAAGGATAACCAGGAGATATTTTTCATTTTAACAAATACAAATGGCAACCTGGAGCTTCCTTATCTGTTCTTTGAAGCATACAGAATAGCTTTTGGAATAATTACTAGGTGTTGTATTGGTCTTAAAAAAAAAAAAAAAAAAGAGAGGGAGAGAAAAGCAGCAATTTCATAAGTATTAGGTCATAGAATTCAGAGCTAGGTAAATCCTATTAATTGATTGGATATAGAGCAAATAGTAGTCCTATTAGGCATTAAACTGATTATGCATTTGATAGCAGTTTGGTAATATTCAGTTTCAATAAAATATGTGCTAAATTCTGCTCAGTGAAATCCCTGCTACAAAGATAAAACTTCACATGGTGATACCAGAATTATTGCAAACCAAAATGTAATTGTGATTTCTGTGTATCATTAGCAAATCTTTTTTTTTTCTTTTTCTTTTTTTTGTGTGTGTGTGTGTTAACCCCTGGATATTGCATAGTAAAAATGAGAACCTACTGGCTTTATTCTAGTCTAAAACCAGTAATGGAAGGAGTGACATGTTTTCTTCTGAAGTGAATGAAGTTGGAATCAACTAAGAACATCAATTTTAGCTAATGTAGGACAGAAAATGGGTGCTGAAACTTCAGGGAAAACAATGTCCTGTCTCCCTGGAAGAGAAGCCAGACCTTCTCGCATGTGTGAATCCTTGAAAGAAATGAGGGGAAGTCAGATGACAGTAAATTTGGTAGATGGAAGAAAAAAAAAAGTCTGTTTATTCTTGGTTTTCCTCAGAAGAGTACCTCAGGATGGTTAAGTAATCGCATTGGGACTTTATTTTCAGAGGGTTTTATTTGCCTGCATATGTTTTATACAACTTATAGAAAGGTTCTATTCCTTGTGATAGATTTGGCACTTCGTGGCACACTTACATTTTTACCGGGGGGAAACCATTTCGCTTTGCTAGAGGGGCTGGCTCTGAGGCGCCATGAGGAGCGTGTTGGTTAGTCAGCCTGTTGCGCTTAGAGGTGCAAAGTCATCAGGGTCTAATTGTCTCTCCCAGCTGCTCACTTGAGGCTTGGATTTCTATACTCTCTGTTGTGTTTCAGCTACACAGTAGCTTAAGACAAACTTGGCTTGTGGTTACACTGTCTGCAAGCTATAATTTGAGGCGTGCTGAAGGGAAAATGCTTGGATCACCCGTAGCCAAATCCTTACTGGGAGCATGGCTGGACTCCTGCACTGTGCCCAGCCTGCAACCATGTATTCCATGGCATGTGCTCCTGCACCAGTACTACAGGGCCAAGGTGAGGTGAAAAATCAGCTCTGGATGTCTCAAATCGCTCAAATGTTGTTAGATTATACTCCTCTAGTGCCGAGGCTGGCAGCTTAGTGCCAGGAGCCTCCAACATCTAGTCGTGCAGATGTGCGTGTTTAGGCTGTCCTTAGCCCTGTTGTCTAGTCTGCGTTCCTAAATCACAGTATCCAAAATGGCAGGGCTGACAGTCTAAGGAGAAAATTCCACAGGCACAGCAGGGAAAGCTATCTCCCGTGCCCTGTCTGCATCCAGAATAAATGAGTGGCTGCCTAGGAAGAAATACATCATTCACACAAATAAAAACCACGCATGAGAATTGTCCAGAGAATTCTGTCTTTAGCCTCAGCAATATGAGGGTGGGATTGAAAGATAGCTGATGGCATGTCTACACAAGGAAGGTGTAGGTATAACAGTCCCCAGAATTTCAAAATTCTCTTTCACAACAGGCTCATGGGCAGAATCAGACCTCAAACTAACAAGGTTATGATGTGAGGATGGTGTGAAAATAAATACATGGTGGTTAGTCACATAACAGGTGGCTAATATCCTTGGTGAATACTGAACCATACCACATAGCCCCAATGCAAGTCTTCACATTGTAATCTAGAGATTGCTAAATTAGGGTATTTACATCTAAACTGATATCTTGGAAGTACTCCCAGACTCGCTTGAGTCTAGGTGCATGTTCTTGCTCTCTCCCAGCCATATGTCTGGCAAGTCCTGAGTGCACACTGGTTCTTTTCCCTGTGTACACATGGTTTGGATTTTATAGGAAGAAAACCCAAGGAAGGATCTGGAAAAAAACTCTGGTGGGCTGCAGGCTTGTGATCTAGGCCATCAGGAGAGTGGAAGTCTGGCATGCCTTGTGGCACGGACTGATGGCTCACTCCAAAAGTATGTTGGAAGTCCTTTCATTAACTACAGTGGACTTTGGATCAGGCTAAAGGTTCAAAAAGATCAGGGTATTTCTGTGACTGTGAGAAACATCTAGGGTTTTCATAATGAAAACACATTTTAGAAGTGACAGTATATTTTAAGTTTTGGGGTAAAAGCCAATGTCATTAGAGATCAGAATAAAATCCATGTTTGTAACTTTTTTTTTTTTTTTTGGAAAAAAAAAAGGCCTATTCCCCAGCTGCCTGCTGTTCGCATCTTACATTGCGATGCGATGCTACCATTTTCAGAGGTGGACTAACATATCCTCATAACCTGGATCTGATCCAATATGACAATTCCTATATTTCTATTTACTATTAGATTTTAGTAGGGATGCTGTGATACCAGAGCATCCAGAATCAGGCTCATAATAAATATAAATGATGTCTTTTATTTGTTGTATAATTTATTGTTCATTTATGCATTTTTCTTTGCATGAGTTAGCCTTTCATGCTAATTTCTGTGACAGCTGGATTCATCAAAAGGATAACCAGGAGATATTTTTCATTTTAACAAATACAAATGGCAACCTGGAGCTTCCTTATCTGTTCTTTGAAGCATACAGAATAGCTTTTGGAATAATTACTAGGTGTTGTATTGGTCTTAAAAAAAAAAAAAAAAAGAGAGAGAGAGAAAAGCAGCAATTTCATAAGTATTAGGTCATAGAATTCAGAGCTAGGTAAATCCTATTAATTGATTGGATATAGAGCAAATAGTAGTCCTATTAGGCATTAAACTGATTATGCATTTGATAGCAGTTTGGTAATATTCAGTTTCAATAAAATATGTGCTAAATTCTGCTCGGTGAAATCCCTGCTACAAAGATAAAACTTCACATGGTGATACCAGAATTATTGCAAACCAAAATGTAATTGTGATTTCTGTGTATCATTAGCAAATCTTTTTTTTTTCTTTTTCTTTTTTTTGTGTGTGTGTGTGTTAACCCCTGGATATTGCATAGTAAAAATGAGAACCTACTGGCTTTATTCTAGTCTAAAACCAGTAATGGAAGGAGTGACATGTTTTCTTCTGAAGTGAATGAAGTTGGAATCAACTAAGAACATCAATTTTAGCTAATGTAGGACAGAAAATGGGTGCTGAAACTTCAGGGAAAACAATGTCCTGTCTCCCTGGAAGAGAAGCCAGACCTTCTCGCATGTGTGAATCCTTGAAAGAAATGAGGGGAAGTCAGATGACAGTAAATTTGGTAGATGGAAGAAAAAAAAAAGTCTGTTTATTCTTGGTTTTCCTCAGAAGAGTACCTCAGGATGGTTAAGTAATCGCATTGGGACTTTATTTTCAGAGGGTTTTATTTGCCTGCATATGTTTTATACAACTTATAGAAAGGTTCTATTCCTTGTGATAGATTTGGCACTTCGTGGCACACTTACATTTTTACCGGGGGGAAACCATTTCGCTTTGCTAGAGGGGCTGGCTCTGAGGCGCCATGAGGAGCGTGTTGGTTAGTCAGCCTGTTGCGCTTAGAGGTGCAAAGTCATCAGGGTCTAATTGTCTCTCCCAGCTGCTCACTTGAGGCTTGGATTTCTATACTCTCTGTTGTGTTTCAGCTACACAGTAGCTTAAGACAAACTTGGCTTGTGGTTACACTGTCTGCAAGCTATAATTTGAGGCGTGCTGAAGGGAAAATGCTTGGATCACCCGTAGCCAAATCCTTACTGGGAGCATGGCTGGACTCCTGCACTGTGCCCAGCCTGCAACCATGTATTCCATGGCATGTGCTCCTGCACCAGTACTACAGGGCCAAGGTGAGGTGAAAAATCAGCTCTGGATGTCTCAAATCGCTCAAATGTTGTTAGATTATACTCCTCTAGTGCCGAGGCTGGCAGCTTAGTGCCAGGAGCCTCCAACATCTAGTCGTGCAGATGTGCGTGTTTAGGCTGTCCTTAGCCCTGTTGTCTAGTCTGCGTTCCTAAATCACAGTATCCAAAATGGCAGGGCTGACAGTCTAAGGAGAAAATTCCACAGGCACAGCAGGGAAAGCTATCTCCCGTGCCCTGTCTGCATCCAGAATAAATGAGTGGCTGCCTAGGAAGAAATACATCATTCACACAAATAAAAACCACGCATGAGAATTGTCCAGAGAATTCTGTCTTTAGCCTCAGCAATGAAGGAAGCTTTTTTAATATGAAGGATGCATTTTTTACGAATAATTCAGTTCTTGCCCAGTAATATACAACTCTTCAACTACATGTATTGAATACAGATTTAATTCTGTGCATCAAGTACATTTTTTCTTGGACTAGCGGAAATTGTAGGAATTCTTTGAGGTCCATTTAGGTCTATTTTTTAAGACTTTGTGTGGCATTTACACTTTGATCTATCTCTAGAATTTATAATTTTTTTCCACAGAGGAAAAAAATCTACAGTTGGATAAAGGAATGAAAAGATAAAGGCAGGAGCAAAAGGTATAATTTATAAATAAGTAAATAAATAGACAGCATCGCTGCGCTGTGTCTTAGTAGTATGAATACACTAATTTCTTCAAGTTTTGGGGTATCAGAGCAAAAGTCAAGTACAATTACTTTGAAATTAATGCAATAAACAAATGGGTTGGAACATTAAAGGAGATTGTGTTTCCTGCTCTGCATGTTTTTAATTTTAATTTATTTCCTATTTAACAATTAAAACCAAGGATTTCATTAATAAAGTTGGTATTTGTTAATCAGGCTTAAGTTCTGTATCTTAATTAATTCTGCAAGGAATTTAGTGGATCAGGTTATTATAAAACTGACAAAGCAGGCAAAAAATTAATTTTCACTTTTAGAATCCTGTTTTAGTGTTTCACATTTGGAGCTTGTTAAAAGTTATTATATCATATGAAAAGGAGTAGATTTTTAAATGTTAAAAGTAATGCAACTTTGACACCTGTTTCCTGTTTTGAAAGCTTCCCACCTACATATTTCATGCATTTCCCTTCTACTTAGTCACATACCAAGTGTACATTTAGTATGGAATATAGGCACCATATGTAGGATAAGCGATAGAAGTATGCCTCGCATAGTGCTGTGGTGTAGCCAAAAGGATTCATGACCCTAGAGGGTATGCGCATGGGCTCAGTTGGTGCCTGTGTCAGTCTGCCCAAGAACATGAGAAGACAACACTCTGGTGGAAGCCACGTTCCTTCTCTGCAGTAAAGGCTGTCAAAGAAAGAAATTTCTGGAAATGGCCAGTTGTGGCGGTTTTCACCTCTGTCCCTTTTGAAAACCATTTCTACATTTTAGGAAATTTGAATTTTCTTAGAACGAAGGATAAGAGGACTCCTTAGAACCCTTCGATGCATAACAAATATTTGGCAAAGTCTGGCCATGAAGGAGAAATTAACGTTAGTCTGGGAGTGAGGGGGAAACAACCAAAAACTTTCTGGATGTTTTTGTAAGTACTAAATTATTAATTACATGAAGTCTCCTCGTATAGATGTATTTTATGTGAACTATTAAAACTGTGTGACTTGGAGCTTTCCCATGAACGCCTTGCAACTGAATGCGTGAGTGAGAATTTTAAAGCCTCTGATCTGTCCCCAGAAGCCCAGCCAAACTGAAGGCCATGGATAAGTGCCATTAACTGTCCATTACTGTTTTCAAAATGTTCTATGCCATGGTCACTGCTTTTCAAAGACAGTAAGAGGAAGCTTTACATCTCTAAATACAGGTAGCTATTTCATAGTAAAAATCTGCTGTATCACTGTAAAAATTAATCATACGTTTGGAAATTCACACCCATGGAATCCTTTCATTCAAGAGACTGGCCTAAAGCTTTTAGTGCTGAAAAAACAGCTGCTGAGAATAGTTTTTTCTTGGCAACCTGTTTTGATTTTAGAAAGACATATGGGAGAGGTGCGAAGGAGATGGTGATCATGTTTCCCAAGGAAACAGCTGTGTACTGGAGGTGACACTGTGATATATTTCCCCTCCATCAGAGGGCTTTACCGGACAAATTGCATAGGGGTGTTGAAAGTGATAAAAGGAATGCATCACTGCATATTTGCTTTACAAGCAAGATACATAAACAGAATGTTTTCTCACCGCCACCATGCAGAAGCATCCCCAGTGCCTTTATAAAAATCGATCTGCCCTTTGAAGCCATGTGCAGTCTGAAATGACAAGATTTCAGTCTCCAAAAAGGGCATTAAGGAACTCGCCTCCAGATAATGCCGCCAGCCCTCTAACACTATATTACTTGACTGTCACAGCCAGTACCAAGCTTTTGAAGCTAACATTAAAAAGAGATGTAACAGGAAGATTAAATCATCAACAGAGGCACCATGATTTAAAATATACGTATGCATGTATGCATTTTAGTGCTGCATAATTCGGTTTAATTTTCTGGATAGTGATAGGAAAAAAGTTAAGCACACGATGACTGAACAGCTAGTGAATAAGGAGGAATAAGCAAATACTTTTAATGAAGAGTGCCTTAGCGACACTATACTAATACTGAATTAATACAAAGTCTGTGAAAAACTGGAAGTTGCTTATCTAAAACTAAACTGGTACTGTGTACAGGGTACAGGTTTGCTCTCAACACCGTCAGTTAATCCTAACTTTTTAAAAAGCTGAAGTCTGGAGTTGTAAAATGTGGGTCTATTCAGCATGATGGACACCAAGCACTGAAAATACAGATTTTTAATAAATGCTGGCATCTGTTTATTTCCTGGCAGGTGCTTGTAGCTTCCTGCTCTCACTTAGATGCTTTTCTTTTATCTGCCAGAATGAACAAAGAAAAGCTATATTCAGTGAAAAGTCTTATGTAATTTTCATAGAGGAAAATCCAAACATTGCTCCTGTAATGCTGGCAGATGTTGTTATAGTTCTTGTTAAAAGAAAAAGTAAATCCTACTTTAGAAAGCTGCTGGACAAGGATATCTACGGTAGTAGGGAGATCAATGCAAACATTAAAGATAAAATTTCACTAAAATGTATATGTAAGAAATCTTTTTTAAGATTCTTCTGAATGTTTTAACGTTTCATTTTATAATTTGGAAGCTACAGATCGTTTGGTTTTTTTTTTTGAGTCTTATGTTGCTACTCAGTCAACTGGACCTTTTGCTTACTAAAATGTAGCGGCCACGCAAAAGTCCATTTTACAGCTGCCTTGTAATTCAGTGTGTTCCAGTTAGGCTTGATCTCAGACAATGTTTCTTAGCACTGGAAAATACTGGGTTTAGAAAAAGATAATAGACAGATTTTGCCCAAGTATCTCTTACTGTGGAGGTGTATTGCAAAGTGGGATATTATTCAGTATTTTCTACAATTAAATCAAGCAGTGTAAACAGCTTTTGGTAAAAAAAATGGGGAAAAAATACCAACACAGTAAATATTAACAGATGGAAAAAACATGAAATAGCATGTTAAGCAAAACTGCTGTGCTTTTGTGCCAAAGTAAAATCTTTCAAAGGCAGTGATAAAACTGTGGAACATTCAAAGATGTTACATGCTTAAAACTGAAGTTTTTGTTTGTGACAAATTTAAGTTTTACTTTGGTTTGAGGGATTGAGTCCTCCTTTTCTTTGCCCACTTGCAGTTTTACTACCTATTCCACCTACATGGTGGAATAATGTTGTGGCAGGTATTTGACATATTCATGAAAGAATGAAAATTAAAATCTTTAAAGATAAAATTTTAATATAATCCTGCTTTAATTTAAATGAGCCCCACTGTTAGAAGTGTATTATTCTTAAGAGAAGGGATAGCATGGGTATCTGTACATGGAATGCCTTACCACGTCTTCTAAAATGGAGGTGTGTTTACATGTTTCAGTGAATGGAGCTTTTGGTGATGAGCGTATTTAATGTGACAGTACCTTATCATTTGTCGTGAACAGACTCTTAAGAAAGTATTTTATATGATTTAATGTTTGAGTTTTGATCTTTTTCAACGAAATATGTTACATCAATTAACCCTACATAGCAAAGGAGGCAAATGACTTTTGTGTAAATTACTAATAGGTGGTGCATAGTTTTTATTTTCTTATGCCTTTGGATCTTACCATGCTAATTGTCATACTTGCAATCTTTCTGTTCTAGGCTGACTCTGAAATAGACCTGTATGCCTAGGGCACTTACACACCAAATGAAATGAAGGCTTGGTTAACATTTCTGTAAAATTATCAGAGTTTTCTGTTCAGTTTTAGAATCCCCCCATTGAAATAGGTCAAGGTTTTAATAAATGTGCTTTTTACTTGCCATTTTAAGCTAAAAAACTTACTGTTTCTCAAACTCTGCTAACAGCAACTGAGATATGTGGACTGTGTCAAGATTACCATTCCTCTACAAAGATGATGTGAAATTTCTATTATATTAGTGATTTTGCATCATATTATGCTAGGGCTGATAGAAGGCAAAAGTCCTATCATGTTTGTAAACACCCACTATACAGTAAGTTGGTACTGCACTTCCCTCCTACTATGATAAGAAAGTTACTAGCATGTTTGATGCATTTCTCAAATTAAATTCAAGTTTTGAAATGTATCAACGAAATGCAGGTTTTCATACAGATAGAGGAAGAGTTCATTTGTTTAGGTAAGACAAAACTCAGAAAGTTGGATTGAAATTCCACTTTTTTTTCCCTTTTTTTTTTTTTTTTAATAGTTCAATTCAATCTGGATCTTTCAAGTCTAGAATCACCAATGTTAACGATCAGGTGAAAAGCTTTCATTTTTTAAGTAGAGTTTAAAGAGTCAGTGATATATAGTGATCCAGAAATAAAATGCTATTATTTATATAGATCAGTAATCTTGAAGGAAAGAACCTATTAATTTTACACAATACATTTGCTTTCTATATTCTGAATATTGAAAGCAAAAATTATTTCTTTTCACATTTCTCCATCTTGTGCTCAATTGAAATTTCAATGCTAGTATAAGGAAAAAAAAATCTTTTAATATAGTATGTAATTTATTGGATTATTGCAGGTGGTATTTCAAAGTGATCTTGGAGTCAATGGAAGGAAGTGCTTACTTCCTTTCATCTTCTTTGGTATGTTTCACAGGATGTCATGAGCTGCATCAATGAATGCTTATTTTCACAGTTATAAGAGTAATCTTGTTACTAAACACTTTATCCTCGAACACAAATAACCTAAATAAATATGGAGGTGCCAGCATTGTAGCATTGAATGCTTATGAAAGAAGCATTTCTAATCCTATGAGGACAAGCAACAAAACTAGTCCGTGGTTAGCATGTAGTAGGTTATAGAGAGTCAATTTTTAAGATCAGAAGGGACAATCTGAGTCATATAATTTGATTTCCTGTGTGGTATAGGAGAAAGAATCTCAGCCTTCAGTTTCTTTGTCAAAATCCGTAATTTTTGTTTGAGGTAGAACGTGTATTTTTAAGAGTATGTCCAGATCTGCTTCAAGCGTACTCTGCTGGAAGAAAGATGTTTTCAAGGTTTGTCTATTTTTGCATTCTTTGAATAATTAAGTTGTGACTTCCTTTAGAAGGTTGTTCCATAGCCATAGCAGATTCTATTATGAGCAAGTTTTCTGTGTTATTTAACTTACTTATTTTCTCAGCTTTACTTCATTTCTTCTACCTTTGGTTCTTTATGACAGGATATATAGGACTTGCAACAGACAATAGTGCATCAGGAGAAAATATGATCAAAAATAGTGTGAGTTTATCATGTCAGCAAAGCATACCAGAGTCCTTACAAGGAGAATAATCTCTCTCAGATGGACAAGTGATCTGAGAGCAGAGTTAACCTGTGATTTTAACAAAGGACGAAAATACTGTTGTTCTTAAAAACTCTGTGTGCCCCTTCAAAAAGGAGATGGGCTGGATTTTAACTGCTGGTCAGTGATGTTTAATGTACTGACAAGCTCCCTCTAAAAGGAAGAACTCTTCTCCCAAAGAAAGACAGTGTAACATCTGAGTAACATAATTTTATTCCTTTTCTTCTCTTTTTCTTTCTTTACTTTTGCTTTCTGTTATTCTTGGAAGAGATAGCTCCAGAGTAAGGGGAGCAGATGAAGTCCCACTCTACATCCTGTTAGAAAATCTGTCTCAGCCCTGCGAAGAGAGGACGGGAATATGGGCTCACCTTTACTAAAGGATGCACTAGAGAAACTGTTTACCTGCAGTAATCTTATAGATTACTGGTATTCCCACATTTAAAAATTTTGTAGATTGCATCATACTCTCACTGTTCACTGATCCTGTAAGGAATTTGTTTATGATGATCAACGACAGTACATACTTAGCATGAACTTAAATCTCCTTCCTTGTAATCCTGCACTGCAAACTTCTATCTTCTTTGTTATCTGTCATTCTTATTATATCCATTCTATCATTGCTGGTGTTCAAGGTCTCCTCTTTCATCACTTCATCCTTACTAAATGTTGTTTTCTTAATTTTTATTCTAGCAATTAATTTTATTAATTAATTCTGGCAATAATTTTTAACTCCTTATATTACATTAGTACCATACTTCAATACTGACCCAGCCTCATCAGTGTCACTTGATTACTCTCTTTTTTTGTGATGGTCAACCAATATAATTTGGGAAATCCAGTACCAGCAAGTTTAAATGAATTCTAGAATTAAACAGTTTTAGATGGCTAAGTACAATCTGAAAATTGCTATCGTTTTTCATATCATACATAGTAAAGTCCTTTCTTTACATTTTTTTTCTCACAATAAATGACGTTTGACCTAGATTAATTCGTCTATATGTGAATCTAATATGTTTCATCAGGATCATGCAATTTACATTCTGATTAATACACTCAGGATTTTAGTGGGGTTACTTTCTCCCCCCCATCCCACCCTTAACAACCCAATCAGAATTATAAAACACTTTACATGCAAACAGACATCGGTAAGTATTTAAAGGCACTTTTTTTGCACACTCTCTTTTTCTGGATTTTCATATGTATATGTATAGAGAGAGGTACGTCCTTACAGTTTGGCAGTTTGCACTTTCTCATTTGTTTCCAACTTCTTGACACAACTTATTTTATTTACTTCAAACAATATATACAAGGGCAGAATCTGTTGGTAACTCATGGACAGCTTTGCAGCTCACATTACTAAACAAGACCAATAGCAGTAATGGTGCGGTGAACATGTAATTAAGAGTATCAAGCCAAATTAGAATCTAATTGATGACCTAATGATGAAGGCATCTACTTCTCATTGACTGTTCCTTGAGCCAGCCAGTCTCTTTTGGTGCACTGAATTTTCATTAATGCTTATGTAAAGAACAAAGAAAAGAACAGCTGTTGCATCATAGGCTGAAACAATTGTATAATGAATTCATACATTTTGATTATTTTAGATTTATGGAGATAAATAAGAATTCTGAAGCATAAATGAGACTAGCTTGCCTGTATAGGTAAAAGCTGAAATATGTACATGTGTATCTTGATAAGGTAATTATCTAGCCTTATGTTTATCACTGGAAAGTAGTGGGTACTGAGTATTGTCAGGTCTCAAGCTCAATTATTTTTTAGCCTCTACTCAGTCATAACATTCATAGAAATCAGCACCTATTCTACCTTAACAAAGGTTTCTGCATTTGATTTTTCTCACTTTCTCTGCATTTCTTGGTATGTAGTCAAGTGAAACATATGCAAACACATACATCTTGGTTTTATGTGACCGCAATAAAGCAAACATATATGGGTTTTTTCTTGCTGTATTGTCATAAAATATATGCAATATATATATATATAGGTAAAGTTTCTTTGCAAAATACCTAGCTTTATTAACATTTTTGGAAAAAGAAGACAGAGATACATGAAAATCTGTAGGTAAGGCATTCCTAGTGTCAGAACTAAACAGCGGGCAATACTTTCTGGAAGTATACATAGATTATTAAAATAAGTACTGAAGTGATTCTCTGTCTTTAATTTGCACAAAAGTTTAAGAATAAAAAGGTAGGAGGAGGTAATATTTTTTAAATATGCAGCATAACATTGGATGATCATTTTCCTTTCAAATGAAAGGAAACAGATGCTTTCAAATGAAAGGAAAATGACCTCATTTTCAACAGTGGCACTGGACTGGTCTGAGTGAATATGTAAACAAGTTCATACAATACCGAGTGAAATGGGAATAAAAGCTAGCTACTTCATGCAGAACCTGCGATTCAAGGATCTGTAGCTCCAAGACAGCACAATGTCACCTTTATTTGAACATACATGCTAATGCAATTGGAGGAAGATCTGATATTCCTGGTTTGTTTTTATTCTTACCGAGGGAGGGTTACACTAGAGGGCGTCATGTTCTTCATGACAATGGAGTTCTGGGAGAGGTACAAAACTGAAATTGGCAATCAATCTTGATGCTGTCTGTGATACTGAATGTGGCCCGTAAAACCAGAAATTTTTCACAACATAAGTGAAGATGTCTTCATCTACATCTTCTTTTTCTGTAAATGGAAGATGTAGCTCACAGAAATAAAATCAAATACAACTTTTTAATCCAGATTCTCAGCTGGTGGCAAACATTAAATCTTTATGCCCTTAAAGGTACAGTTGCCTATTCTATCTGTACTTATAAGTAAAGATTTCATGTCATTTACTTGTGTTCGATGCAGAGTCAAACCTTTTCTTTGGGAAGATTTGTAATTCCTTCAGCACCCAGCAAAAGTAAATCTACGGAATAAGTTAGGTGTGCTCACTGCCTGCAAAAAGTACCGTCATATATTCTTGAACCCCAGGCATTTGCTCCATTTCTGTGAAACACTTTACTCTTACCAGTAACTCCTTTAGTGACTCTGTTTTACAAAACATGGTTTTAATGATTTTTCCAGTCTTATTGCACTTATAGTAATGCTAGACGCAGAATTGCAGTAAACAGTTCATTATTTCAATCAAAAGGCTATTAAATTAGCTCCAAAGATAGATCACAGAAATAGATCACACATAAGGATACAGTATCCATGCAGATCTTCTGAGGAACTTAAATTCATTCCTCTCTGAAAATGCGAGTAGTCTTCAAAGCTGCTAAGGAATTATGTGACCAGGGAAGCAGCTTTCATTGTTTCCCACAGGACACGTGGGTGAGTCATTGAATTCAGTGAGGTTATTTGATATTATGCTTAAATTGATTAAGCATGAGAGAATTTCTAAACAAATTAGTGTTCCGTATGACAAAACTGATATTCTGAGACATGCACTAAATTGTTCCAGATTATTGTGATAAATTGCTGAAATAATGCTGCACATATTTTTAAAAAGTCAGAGAGGATGCTAGCTGATAGTCCTGGAATATTAGAGGAAAAGATTTGACATCAGTGTACATAGAAACTTGCTGAATTGCACTTGGTTTGCTGTGAACAAAGAATATTGTATTGCCTGCATTCAGGACTGCCATATAAATATCCCCAAATTTCAGTGATGGTGAGTGGCCATTTGCATTTGAAAAGAGAATACTTTAATGTAAAATAACAGAATGGTAAAGAAGAGTTCATGTTAAAGATAAAGGCTATGAGGGGAATTATCAAATTGAATCAAGATGTAGCACAAGTTAAAAAGATGCTAGGAATTGGGCAGCTTCTCCTTTGCATTGGGAGTTTTGTTACCGGTACATGCTCAAGTCTCTTTTTAGAGCGTAGGTAAGATTTCTGGGAATTCTAAAAAACTCTGAAGTGATTTTGAAAACCCAAATGCTGTGTTGAACTGTGAAGGAAAAAACAGTCTTTGCCAGAAACCATTTAAAATTCAAAACTATTTTTGTTTAAATGAAATCTGAGATCTATGGAGTGAACTCATAAACTAGAATCCACCTCAGAGACTTTCAGCCACCTGGAAAAAATTGTTCTTTATTCTTAAAAGCATATCTTATATGAGAATTGGAGCAGGCGTCTAGAAAAGAGTCCAGAAATGACCTTGAATGTGTACACTGTTTATTTAATAATCTTCATTAGCAAACTAATGAGCCTTACATTGTTTCATTGTAATTTACCTACACAACTAGCAAGTGGTTCCACCTCTTGGAAGACCTCCATCAATTCATTTCTGATATATTATTTGACGGATGACCCCATTTGATCCTAAGCCAATGCCAGGTGGAGCAGCAGGAGAGCTCCCAGCTGTTCCGGGGTGACTAACACGGTGCAAACTGGCAAAGAACAGCACGAGGATTGATTTGCACATTAAAGTGAGATAGAAAGTGAATAAGTTATCTTCTTGCTATGACAGGGTAATCCCTTTTCTTTTATTCTTCATTTCTGCTTGCTTTTGTAAAAGAAGAAAATTAGCGATTTCTCACACCAGCTAGTTAAACGCATACTGTGTGAGCTCTTTCTATCCCTGTAGTCACTGTAGCAGCTAGTTAAACGCATACTGTGTGAGCTTCCTACTCTTTCTATCCCTGTAGTCACTGTAGTGTACTATTCAGGAATGCTGGACACTGTACTGCGAGGTAAAAAGAAAGTTGACATAAAATAATACTGTGTCCTGTTTTAATTTTAGGATTACATTTTATTGAAATCTTGACATTTGACAGCACAATGCAATATTTTTTGTGCATTGCAGATTTTTGCAATTTGTTTTTATGTTAATCTCTTATCATCTAACTGATATTCATATGCTAATTTTTTATTAGCACACCAGTGTACTCTTTTAACATACAAGTGAATTGGTGCCATCTCACAGAGAGGCATTTTAAAGAGACACAGGGTTGATGAGTTTATTTAACAAAGAAAACACAAACCCATATGCTACTCACGCATATGAGCATTATTTAGCATTAGAGAAATTCCTTCTCCTTCTCTGAAATTTGTGCAGCAAGCCAATATGAGGCAGACAATAGTGAGGAATGTTGTCTATATCTGTCCAATTCATCCCCTACGGTACTAAATAGATCCTATGTGGATTATACTGGAACGGACAGGATGGATGAATAACACAGACACTGTTCTTTGTCTGTATAAACAAATAAGGACTAGAAAGGGGAAGAGAGGGATGAAGTGAGTTAAGTGGTATCTCATAGCAGACCAGTGCAAAATACTCAACACCCTTTAGCATCCCAGGGAAGGGGAACTTTAGTGCAACTGTGTCTGTCAGAAGACCCCTGAGGCTCCAAACTCTTATACGGTTTCTAGAAAGACCTGAACTGAAAGATGAGCAAGTGTCTTGATTTTAGCAATGGGAATTTGTTTAGTAGGTAAGTGAATGTGTGTACTTTGTGCATAACAAGAGCAAGGTACTCTTTTTCCTATTTTATTTTTTCCTTCCATCCTTTGTCTGAACTAGGTCAACTTGCATTGTAACTGGTTTATTTATACTTAGTTTAATGACAGAAACATGGAATGGTTAGAGTTGGAAGGGACCTTGAAGATCATCTAGTTCCAACCCCCCTGCCACGAACAGGGACACCTTCCACTAGACCAGGTTATTCAAAGCCCCATCCAGCCTGGCCTTGAACACTTCCCAGGGATGGGGCAGCCACGGCCTCTCTGGGCAACCTGTTCCTGTGTCTCACCACCCTCAGAGTAAAAAATTTCTTCCTAATATCTAATCTAAATCTCCCTTCTTTCAGTTTAAAACTATTAGCCCTCATCCTATCACTACTACTCCCTGATAAAGAGTCCCTCCCCATGTTTCCTGTAGGCCCACTTTAGGTACTGGAAGGCTACTCTAAGGTCTCCCTGGAGCCTTCTCTTCTCCAGGCTGAACAACCCCAACTCACTCAGCCCGTCCTCACAGGAGAGGTGCTCCAGACCTCTGATCATCTTTGTGGCCTTCCTCTGGACTCTTTCCAACAGGTCCATGTCCTTCTTATGTTGGAGGCCCCAGAGCTGGACACAGTACTCTATATGGGGTCTCACCAGGGCAGAGTAGAGGGGGAGAATCACCTCCCTCGCCCTGCTGGCCACACTTCTTTTCATGCAGCCCAGGATGTGGTTGGCTTTCCGGGCTGCAAGCCACTTTGCTGGCTCATGTTGAATTTCTCATCAACCAACATCCCCAAGTCCTTCTCCTCAGGGCTGCTGTCAATCGGTTCTCTGGCCAGCTTGTATTTGGGCATGGAATTGTCCCAACCCATATGCAGGACCTTGCACTTGGCCTTGTTGAACTTCATGAGGTTTGCACAGGCCCACCTCTCAAGCCAGGTCCCTCTAGATGGCATTCCTCTCCTCCAGCATGTTGACCGCTTCACACAGCTTGGTGTCATCAGCAAACTTGCTGAGGGTGCACTCAGTCCCTCTGCCCATGTTGCTGACAAAAATGTTAAACAGCACTGGTCCCAGTACCGAGCCCTGAGTAACATCACTCATCACTGGTTGGCACTTGGAGATCAAGCCGTTGATCACAACTCTTTGAGTGTGGCCATCCAGCCAACTCCTTATTCACCAAGTGGTCCATCCATCAAATCCATGTCTCTCCAATTTAGAGACAAGGATGTCATGCAGGACAGTGTCAAATGCTTTGCACAAGTCCAGGTAGATGACATAGATGTCCTCCTACCTGTAGGATGCTACTACTACCTGTACATGTCCAGTTAGATGAAGGTAGATCTACTTGTAGGATTCCAAAGTTTATGCTGGGGGGAGGAAATTACTGCGGATATAGACCTTTCCACTTGAGAAACCTGGTTTGATATGATGGCTTTTCTATTTGTTAATCCTTTTGTCCTGAAACTGTTTATAGACTTGTATGTGCTTTGATCGTTTCGTTATTGCCATACTTAGACTTTTTGCTTTTCCTGTACGGATTGGAGTGAATGTGTAAGACAGGAGAGTGGGAGGTGAGAATTTCACACACATCCTACCCAATACTCAGAGATGCTTAGGATCTCTGCCATCGCACAACTACAAACACTGTGTGTCATACCTTTTTTGGATATGCATGGCATGATTCAGAAATATGTATTTATAGTTAGCTGTAGCTACTTCTGATTATTATACCCAAATATTTACTATGTCCAATACCATGACAAAATGGAACTTCATAAAAGCTGTACATATATTGAAGCATAACTTCTGTGGCACAATGTATGAGTGATATATCTGCTGGGGTGACCTTGCAGGTCAGGCTTCATACTACAATTGGCTTTAATTAGAAGCTATCCTATTCTCTACATGCCTCAGAGAGGCAGTCAGAAAACTGAAATTCTGTGCTGCCTTTGACAATATGAAAGAAAGTAAAGGACAAGTGATTCTGCGGAACTGAACAAGGAAAGGGCAAGCACACTGAATTGCAGGACTAAGAAGAAAAAACTTTTGTAAATTTATAATTGCACCATAGTTTAAACTTGCAAGCAGTGGTCAGTAGAATGAAATGTATTTTTCTCTGTTGAGACAGAGAGAAGGAAGGCTATTTTTAAAAGTTTATTATGTTAGAATTTTTGCAATGGTTTTTGAAGTCTTTATTTGTTTTTGTCCTGTGGGCTTGCGAAGAATGACAGATATCACTCTCAAATCTGGGACTGAGGACTTCTCCTAAGGATAGTGGTTGTGAGTGGTGATTTTCTTTCATATGTGACTCAGCTCCTATTCAATGAAGAATACCAGTGAGCTCACTCATTCACTAGTTACTAATTAGCTAATGCAATTTATTTACTAAGTCAGTTTTTTGAAAATTAATTTCTCCACTGCTTTTGTAGACAGAGAATTGAAGCTTCAGTCGGTTTTTAGCTGCTAAATCCTTCCTATAAATTCTCAGCCACGCAGACTTGCCTTACCCATTTCTTGGTTATTAAGAGATTCCATTCTCATAACACTGAATACACAGCCAGCTCAAAGGCATACCCATATGGTCTCTTGCAGATTAGGGAATTCCTTCAGTTGATGTCTCACACCACAGAGGTGCTGGGGCAGAACGTGGACACTTAACTGCATAGTTTGGAGGGAGCTTTGAAATTATCGGCGGAGTCACTGGTCATAGCAACGCAGGACCCAAAGACAAATTTATTTACTTCTTCCAAAAGGTACTGAGGCTGTATTGTAGACCTAACCTGTGAATCACAGACTCTTACTTCACGTAGAGAAAGTGAATTGGAAGAAAAATACTTACAAAGCCAGGAATGTGCTTTCACACAATTATGAAGTACTGTGTGTTTGTATGGAAATGTATATTAAGTGAAGAAAGTGAAGGAAAAAGACTAATCTTATGGTGCAGCATTGATTTTCAACTCACCCAGTACTTACAGAGAAGTATACGTTTAAGATATGTCAGAGGGCACTGATGTTATTGCTTTTTTATCTAACAAATTCAGATCTAGACTAAATTAACAAAAATTCCTGTTAGTGATGGCTATTCCTCAGAGTATATAAAATGAGCCATTTGAGGCCAGTTGTCCACACTATGATGTCATCATTTTGACATAATCACACCATCTGGCAGAACTGCTGACTGCAAGCCAGTAATTAGATAGGCTTAGCAAGTGAATATCTTCTCGACACTACTTGTGGTGTCTCTCTAAATATACTGAGTCACACTTCTGTGGGTGGTGTGGGGAATCTTACATTCCTCTCTCCAATGCTAAAACTACTCTGTTGTGTAAAATACTGTAGACATTACAGAGTAATGTATTTTTGTAAATGTGAAAATATGTTACAAATACAGTATTTTAAACATATTTTTAGGAAGAAATAATAAGAATAAGAATATTTACATGGCATGTTGCAAAATCGATGCTTGTTCTTTCTGAATACCACAAGCTTCTGTAAACCGTTCAGGAAGGCAGAGCAGGGGGGACTGCAAAATGTTTGTCAATCAGTCAAAAAGAGTGGATCCAGTTACTCAAGTGTCTGTAAAACAAACCCAAAATTTTTACCAAAATAAATAAGTAATTTAGGGAATTTAGGCAAGACTGCAATATAATTTCATTTTGTTAGAAAAAATTAAAGATTAAGAATAGAGCTGGTCGGGAAAAAGGTAAATGTGTTTTCCAGACAATTTCAGTATTTCATAAGATCCTGATAAGTCTGGTAAGATAAAGAATGGATTTATCCTGTCTCCTGGAAGGATATCTGGCAAGCTCCTCCTTTTCTAAAACCATTCATCTGTCCACCTACTTGACTTCACTGTAAAGTTCATTCATAATCTCTAAACTTGTGTTGCCCGGGGTTTGCAACATCTCCTGTGAAATCCTTAGGAATTTTAAAATAGTCTGAAAAAAATTCTTCTAATAAGGGATGTAAATTGCAAGGGAGGTAATAAATCCTTCCATGTGAATCTGATGTAGCTTTTATTATGTGAACTATTTGGTTTATTTGAATTACATGGATACTATGAAATCCACCTCCGTATTTTTCCTTATCTCATTTTTAGAGATAGTAGTCAATCATGGGGAATTTTGAATTGTTCTTAAGAATTAACTTAATTCTATTTCTGTTGTAACTAAGGAAATGTTCAGTGGCTGAAAAATTGGCTGAGTTAGAATTAATTCTTGAGAAAATTTTACAGTCAGAAGTACTTTATTGCAAATTACTGTGGATTGTATAGCATGAAGCATTGCTTCTGTACCTAATATGGTTTATAAAATGTGCCCTAGCAGACGTGCCAAGTTCCTACTTCCTGGATTGTTCTAGAATTTTGGTAAGGGTCTTGATTTTTTTTTTCTTTTTTTTTCTGCTGTCTTCCAATATTACGCTTTAGTTTGCCTTTCTTGTATGTCTTAAACTTGTCATAGTGTGTTGTTTTATGACCTATGGGGTCTGAATATACAGGGTGTAGATGTACTGTGAGCTCTTCTGGAACAGGCTGTGTAAATGCTTCATGATCGCTGGGGCTGGATCCAGCTGTCAAGTTATCCCTCTCAACTGCGTATCCCCACAGCCTCTCTGGAACTATGTTGTTCCTACCAAGAACCATGTGGAGTGACTGAGCCATGAATTAAATGCATAAGAAGAGGTGCTGGTGCTTGCTAACTGTAAACCTTAAGAAGTCTTTTTGGTACAAATATGTTCCTTTGTAACTGCAAGATCAAACCCATTTTATTCTGTCTTTTCCTTGTGAACTCTTTGTTTCCCTTTTGAATATTTCTTACTGGCTCAAGTATTCCTTGCGTCTGCGTTGTGAGGGAGGAGTCTTTTAGTCTGTAGTGTTGTTGAATGCTCTATTATTGGTATCAATTGGTTTTAAGCTCATGAGAGATTGCACAGACAATAAACTTATGATCCTGCTGTTTCAGAGGTTTCTAGCAGGTCTCCTAAAACCCTCTAAGAGGGACAGCTAATCAGCAATACTTAAAATCAATCCTTATAAATAAAACTTTGTGTATTCACATATCTGTACTTCTAATCCACACATTGAAATTTACTTTTACTTAATTTATATATGCATATATAATTTCTCTATAAAAATGTATTCACTAAAATTAACTTTAAAGTTTACTTTATAATTATTTACTTCATTTTCGATTTATCCCTTCTATATACAATCCTGTTTGTCCCATATTACAGTTAACAGTTCAAGATAATCCATCCTTCTCTACTTCATCTTACTACTTTATAGACGAGTGGAGAATTGGACTTTCAGAAGTACTGTGATAGGTGGTTAGTACAGTTGCTCTTAAAAAGTTAGAGATAGAAGTAGTCATCAGAAACCGGGGCCTCCATATAGCATGAGGCATTGAGAGAGTTTATTGCTGACTTGCTACGTATTTCCTTTCATTGATTTAAGTACCTATTTAAGTACAATAGCTAATGGAAGCATGACAGGAGAAATAATTCCACATAAAGGAGCATTGGAGGTTTAATTTATAATAAAATAATCCAACTGAAAAATTGAAATGCACTATATTAACAAAAGCCATCCATGTGGGTGGAATATATAGGGATTTAGAGCCTCTACTACTCTGTGAAGATAGTCCCCTTCAGCTATATGGAATTGTGCATTTCCACTAGAGTAATTTCTACATGGAACAGCTTGGAAGAATGATGCAAGGCAAAAAAGTGCAAAAAAAAAAGTTTAAAGTCACTGAATAAATAGAAAATTTAAGCCCGACTGGAAGTCTGTAATTGCCTTTGCTTGTAGTGTTAGAGCTCAGCAGTTGAAACACTTGAGCCCTGGTTTTAAGTCCTGTAAGTAATTTCAAATGCACATCTCCTACTTTCTAGGGGAGGAAAAAAAAAGAGTCTATTCATTATTTCATGGTGGTGTTTACATTTCTGCTGAGCAGCCCTGTGATGTGCACTAGGAAGAGCACCACAGACCAGGCTCCAACTGTCAGAGCACCCTTCTAGAGAACTGTGGTTCTTCCTATGGTTTCTCTGAGCTAATACTTCAGCAATAGCCATGGAGAGTGCATATGATTAGTAAAAATATTGTGTGTCAAATTCACCCTACTTAGGCCATTCCTCCATGTCATGGTTTAACCCTAACTGGCAACTAAGCCTCAGGCAGCTGCTCACTCACTCCCCCTGCGGTGGGATGGGGAAGAGAATCAGAAGGGTAAAAGTGTGAAAACTCGTGGGTTGAGGTAAAGACAGTTTAACAGGTAAAGCAAAAGCTGTGCAAACAAGCAGAGCAAAACAAGGGATTCATTGACCACTTCCCATCATCAGGCAGGTGCTCAGCCATCCCCAGGGAAGCAGGGCTCCATCACGTGTAACAGTTACTCGGGAAGACAAATGCCCTAACTCCAGCTCTCCTCCCCTTCCTCCTTCTTCCCCCAGATTTATATGCTGAGCATGACATCATATGATATGGAAGATCCCTTTGGTCAGGTGGGATCAGCTGTCCTGGCTCTGTCCCCTCTAAACTCCTTGTGCACCCCCAGCCTACTCGCTGGTGGAGTGGGGTGAACAGCAGAAAAGGCCTTGAGGCTGTGTAAGCACTGCTCAGCAATAGCAAAAACATCACTGTGTTATCAACACTGTTTCCAGCACAAATCCAAAACATAGCCCCATACCAGCTACTGTGAAGCTCTGTCCCAGCTCTATCTGTGTTAACTCTATTTCAGCCACAACCAGCACGCTCCAAACGGTGGAAAATAGGGTATAACCGATTCTGAACTCTGCTCTTTTGTAGTGATCAAGTACTCTGAGTTATGGGGTTCCTGTATACTGGGGATGATAACACCTGAAATTAAAAATTACTCAAGACTGCAGCTAGAATTCATAGAAAACCCAGTTGATCTCTGTTTGGCATTGCCTGCAAGTGTCTACCAAACCAGGCTATTATGGAAGCTCAATCTGTAGGAATGCTTAGCTTATGGCTCCTGATGGAGGACTGTGAGAGAACCTTTCAAAGTTGAACAGTTGTGAGGATGCATCAAAAAAAAAAAAAAAAAAGAGAAGCATTTTCAGAGTTGCATCTAGGGCAGGTTTTTCAGAAGCACAGTTGAGCATGTAGGCAAAATTTAGATGCCGAAGGCTCACTTTAAAAACATAAATTATTTGCTAGTTTTAGAGGATGAAATTCTACCTTAAAACTGATAAGGATGGACAACTCTTTCAACTTTTCTTACAATGAGAATAAATTTTCAAATGTTAAGTAACTGAAATACTTAAAGTTCTTTCTTCTGCCTTAGCAGAAAATAGAATATTTTTTCACCTGTAAAATGCAGCAGAAGTAGTTGAGTAACGCTATATCCCATTGGGGTATTAATGCAGGGAACCCAGCCATTAGGGAAATATAAAAGTGCTTGGCTGCACTGAACTATTGCACCCCACAGGATATAAAAAAAGAAATGAGCTGGGAGAGAAATAAGTTGTCTAGGCTGTCTAAGGAATCAGTGATTCTTTAGGAAGTAGAGGTGGCTTTAGTGGAAATAGATCCTTTTTACGTTATTTTAGCTTTTATTGCACAGACCTGTCTTCTGTTATATGAAAAACCTCATTGAAAGATCCCTTTCAAATTGTCTTGATCTCTGAAGACAATCCCGATTTCATTTAATTTCAGGCTTTGGGAATCTCTTTTGCTTATAGTCTATTAACTCATTAAAAATCTAGCACTAAGCTAAGTGTCTATTACAAAGCAGGTGTGTAACTCATGTAGTAGTACAAGACTCTGATAGTATATGTTGAACACAGGTTAATTTTAAGTTCAGAGAGCTTGATTATGTTTGAAATGAGGAAAAACTTGTCCATCTCCTATCTACATGCATTTAGTGGCATTTTGCAGTGCATTAAATATGGCTCATTTTCTTTTGTACAGGATACAGAAGTCCCATAAATGAAGATTTTTTTAAATTATTTTTTATTTCACTCTGGGAATTTATCAATGGCTAATGATTGGACAGTACTGCAAGAGATGATTGAATATATTTATGGAAGGCTCATTCCTTACACTGTGCTGCTTTCCCATCTATTTTTTCTACTTAAAGAATTGTCAAGTGCAAGGAAGCTCTGACAAAGGCCTGTCTTGACATGTAAGAAGCAGAGTTAACGTGCAGGGCAGAGGGAAGAGACTCTATTCTTGTGTGCTCGTGTCTTCCCACCAATGCTGGAAAAGATTCTTGAACAAGAGCAGTTTAGCAGTGATCTTATTATTGCTTTCTCACTGTTGTGGTTTAGGCCAAATCGGCTACCGGGGACCTGGGGGACCCCAGAAGGGACCGACAGATGCTCACCTGTACCCCTCTTCAAAGACAGAGGCAGAGGAGGAAAAAGAGACTTTTTAAGGAACGCATGAGTTAAGAAGGAACTAAACTACTTCAATGAAATATTAATAATAAAATAAAAAAAGAAATAATGAAATATATACAAAACTGTGTCAAGCTCCTGAGGTGACAATCATGACACCGGCTGGCACTGGGGCAGTCCCAGGCTGGACTCAATGATCGATGGGAACTGGATTCTGGATCTGCATTCAGGATTGGGATCGCAGGCAGACGAACAGAGTCTTCCTCAGACATCGGCCATTGCAGGAAGAGAGCTGACCCTTTGATCCCTCAGCCTTTATACTGAGCATGAGGCAGGTGGGATGGAATACTCTGTTGGTCAGTTTTGGGTCACCTGTCCTGTCTGCTCCTCCCTGCAGGTGGGACCCCACTATGCTTTTCTGATTCCGACCCTCCAACGGGGCAACTAACAAAGTTGGTTGGCCTTGGTTGTTTTAGCAATAAGTATAAGCAGGAGCCTCTCTGCATACCATGGCTGGGCATCAACTATAAACATAGGTCTTATCACTCTGAGAGGGTGAACGTTGTCTGAACAATATGCTGTTAATTTCAGTAGTTAGAGAGGCCCAGCTAAGAAGAGAAGTTACTGACCAAAATTGGTTCCGTTTTACCTCAAACCAGGACACTCATTCATTCTGTAAGGAAGAATGAGTCAGCAGCCGTGATTTTTCCTGTCTTTGTGTTTATGCCCCTTTCTGAGTTGAACTCAATACACCGCAAGATGTTTCCTCCAGCCCTCTTCCCAGTGGGATGGAGCATAATGTCTAATCAACCATCTCCTTACACCATTAATTAATTGTTACAACAAAAATAAAGTGATGATTATTCAACATCATGGCTAGTTACTGGTGGTGATTATAGTATCCCTAACAGAGCATTATGATTTTCAAATAGGGATTAAGTAGCAAGAGCAAATACATTTCAAATTATTTCCTCTCACAACAGTTTCCAAAAGAAGAAAAGAAAGGAGAATCAGCCCAAACCCACATCACCTCTATTGAAAATAAGATATGTCAATAGAATAATTTCTAGAGATATTTTCATGCAGTTTCAAATGGCTTTTTAATCCCTAGAACGGTTTTCCAAATCAATGGGACTAGCAGTGAAGGAATTAATATTGACCATGAAGCAGATCAAGTACAAATAAGAGAGTTTTAAATACTGGTCAATAAAGGAGTAGCAAATATGCTATAAAATATGAGGAGAAATATCCATGACAAAAATGTTTATACTATTCACTTCACCAAATCTCTTCCTCCTTCTCTTCTTCTTCTTACTCTTCACAGCTAATGTTGTCACAGTCCACTCCTCGGTGGATGCGTGATGGTTCGTTTCAGCTGTGATCTCAAAGCGCAAAAAGAAATGGCATCAGGCCCAGGGAGTGCTTTCAACACACAATCACGTTATTGGTTTTGCCTGTAAAGCGGCTGGCAATAGAAACAAAGAAGAATAGGAAAGATGAAGTAAAAAGGGGGAAAAGAGGATTATAGCTACCACCATGGGTCCACAGGCATCCCAATGGTCCCAAATCCAGAAGGCATTCTGCTGCTTCTTCTTTGACTGTCGTGGTCTCTTGGTGGGGAAGATCTTCGAAATTCAGTTACTAAGGAACCATCTTTTATGCTAGGTAGCACACCTTGCTCCTCCTTGGACCCACCTCCACTCCACCTCTGTCCCGTGGAAAGGTGCCAATCTCCGCCTGTCCGGAGTAGGGCTTCCACGCCTGCCTGGAGAGGATTGTCTGAGGTGTGGTCAGCTTTGGAGGCGGGTAGCTTCTTACCAGGAGGTGTGTTTTTATATTATAATGACATTATAATGAGGAAAGTTCAGCTGAGGTTCGAGATTACTTCATTAGTGCAGGCAGAGCCAGTGCGGTCCATCTTCTTCGACAGCAGTTCTTTGCTTTGCTGCTCCAGTAAAATAGGCTTGTACCAGGTAACGACACTCTTCGTACCTTTGTACCATGGTAATGACACTGCTCGTACCTCAGTCCTTTCTCCAAGGTTTCCAACGTCTGATAACAGCCAGCTCAGCGAGCCACTGCAAACTCAAGTCAAGACGTTAGTCCAGGTTTTGGGGCCTAGTCACTGATGGCAATGTTGAGACAATACCGATCTTCTGATCGACTCTTACACATTTACTTAATGAAAAAAACCGTTTCATTTGTGTAAAACAAAAGGAGCATCAGGAATTTAGGGGAGAGATTGTTAAGGAACAGAGTCTGAAAGAGAAATAAATTAATTAGGCAAGTATAAAAAAGAGTCAGGTAGTTCAACAAAAGTTTTAAATTATTGTGTGGTATTCAGCTATTTTGAAGGGTAAGAAGTCAGCAAAAGAGACTCCATGACTGAATCACTGCAAACAAAGAAGATATAGGAGGCAATTTTATATATATACACACAGCTATAGTTTCTGTTTGCCTTCTATACTTAGGAAGGGACTTAAGCAGTCACAAATATTTCAGGTGGGGGGATCGTAAAGATTCCCCGCTAGAAAATATTTATCAGTAAAGTAAATCTGAAACTTGCTAAGGAGTTCAAGAGGTTTTGGTGAGTTAGATCAAACTTTAACATTACTATGTACAGGAGAAGCTTTGCAATTTACAGAGGATATTACATCAATATTTAGAAAAATTGAACTTTTCACTGTCAAGGAAGGACTTAAACACATTGTATTTTTATAGTAATTGATAAACAGCATCAATGAAATTAGATATCTGATTAAGAAAGAAAAAAAAGCATTTGGAATTAGGTGAAGGACCAAGGAAAAATACAAATGATCTCATGAGTAGAGAAGGAAATTTTATAATGTAGCACTGTCAGTACTTGGTGACATTGGTGGAAAGGCACTGTCCTCTAATGATGACTTCGAAATGTTCCAGCGAAAATGTTGTGAAGCTCTCCTTGAAACAACTGACAACATAGCTGCTCTAAGAATTCTGGCTTTACTGCTGACCTCCTTATCACTCCTTGAGATGATTTAGTTCTTCCACAGATGGGAGTGTGGTGCCTGCAATGGCATTATATAGTGGCAGGAAGCTTCTCGTGCCTGCTAGGTGATTTAACTTACGTGTGTTTCTTGGCTCGTCATGAGTGAGAAGGGTGAAGGTGCAGGTTTGTCCTCAGTATCTGTGTAGCCTAAACACCTTAATGGAATAGAAACAAGGGTGGATAAGATATAGAACAATTTTCAGTAAAAGCCAACAACGTATTGAAGATTAAAGATTAGTATCTCATATAAAAATTGTCAGTACCACGTCTGCTGTATTAATGAGTTTTGTGTAAAAGAGAAAAAAAAAGAAGTTGAACCCTTTTTTGGACTCTGGAGTTAGATAAACAGACATCACCATTACATGTACTTAATGTGCATTGAATTTATTGTGTTTGGTAATCTACCTGCAGGAAGTTTACAATTATTGATTTAATCCCTATTCAGGGACTGCTGATTTGAATTTTTCTTGAAATATATGCATGGTTTCCCTCCTGAAGATAAAGTTAAATGTTATATTTTAAGTAAGTTATCAAACCTTTTGCTTAGATTTACTTTCATACTGATTAGTTATTGTTGTTGTTTTGCTTCCTTAGCAAAAATGCTCCTAGGATGTTGGATCTCATGTCTGTCTTTGAGAAATGCAGCTCTGCTACCTTAGGGTAGAAAAATTCAAAAAGTCATCCTTATAAAAACAGAGCTATGCTTTTTTAAAAAAATATTTGGTAGATCTTGCACTGTTTTGTAAACATTTATATTACATTAAGGTGCCTGATTTTGAAATCACTGAATATAAAACCAACTTTCGGAGGAAAAAGATTAAAATTCTTTGTTGATAGCCTATGAAAAACTGTACAATGTTTTACTGTCTCAGTTTGTCCATGATTCTTTTCTTATTTAGCTTTTCTTTTACAATACAATACTTATAATAAGTACTATTAATAGAATAATACCTAAGACAGAGAAAGGAAGCTTAATGCACAGTACCCTCTGTAAGCTGATGAAAAGTCTTAGAATTCTTCAACTGTTATCTTTGTCAATTAGAAGCTTCAGCTCCTTAGTTATTTAGAAAGCAGCAACCCTTGAACAGTTTGGGGACTAAAATATCAAAACCATAGTATGCATATAAAGATAATTAAATTGGCCAGCTATATTGCTGGCTGAGAGAACCGAAGGATGTGTAAACATAAAGTCAAAAAGGAGGCTTATGTTTATGACATTGTGTTTTTCTTGATAATGCAAATAATAGTTTGGCTGAACCAAAAAAGCAAGGCATAATGGAAATAGATTGCTGAATCTTTAGAAGATGGAAGATTAAATGTAGAGGCAAAGCCTTCTTTCAACTAAACAGGCCAAGTTTATCTACAGTGAAATCTTACTAACTTTGGTGGAATTCTATCTGAAATTAATTTGGCCCAATTTTTTTTCCACTGAGGACAATCTGGAGTAGACGAACATAACAATTTTTAGGGGAAACAGAGGAGGAGAAAAGCTATTGAACAAAATGAGAAAAACAAAAGCTGAAGGAAAGGCTCACACAGCAGACAGTTTAATCATTGACCCCCTCAAGAATGGCTTAAAATGCTTTTTTTTTCCTCTTTATGGATAATCACAGAGAAATTCTAGCTGATACCTGGGGAACACTCCTATTTGAGATGTAAGGATATACGCTCAATAGAATTAAACTTTCAACAGGTGTAAATGGGCTAATTTCCTTGAAATTGGTGAAAGTAAAATGATTTTCATAGATGAGTGTCTGATCACAATGCAATCTGGATGAAATGGATTACACTCTACTTCGATATTCTAATGTATAGCTATGTCTGTTGACTAAGAATTTTAGGCTAATATATGCTGAATCTAAAATAGCCTCTGAAATCACTATCTTCCTGATAATTTTTTCAACTTCTTAGTTCCATAACCAAAGCTTGGTTGGCTTCCTCAGCTGTTGGTTCCAACTCACACCACAAGGTATTAGTCGGTTTGGACAATATCTAACTAGTAAACTAAATTAATAACTGGCTTGAGTGGATCCTCCTTCTTTTTCTTATTATAGTTATATATAGAGAATTTGATCGTAAGTTTCTGGGATTTCTGTTTTGCTTTGCCCTTTTCAAGCATGGCCTAGATTAATAGTAGCTCTATGAATAACTTAGAGAATTTTTGATAGTATTTTCACCATCTGCTGCCTAGCCCTTACTGAAAGACTGGGCTGTGAAACAGAGGAAGCTAAAAATGGGCATATAAATACATAATTTTATTATTTCTTTCTGAAAATTTCAGCAAAAGGTTATGGAATATATACGTGCATGAGTTTGGGTGTCTGCCAAGCTAAAAGGAGTAACTGAAGTTTATTACTGTGTGATAAAAAGTATGTGTTTAGTACTGCAGGTGCCACTTTATGTCTATTTTAGTCTTATTCATACTATAGAAGGATAATGTACAGACAATTTCATCAGATTAATCGAAAGAAAGCTAATATTAGAATCAGAGTTTCAAACTGGGAGGATTGTAAAAGGATGGATAATTCCACTCTGGGATTATGGGAGGCAGCTGCTGCTAAGAGGAGGTGGAAGGGAGGTGCAGATAACAGCTGGTTGCCCCTCCTTGGGTTAACTGGTGTTGTTCCTGCCAGACACTTTTTCAAGCTTGTTCTCCTGATGAAGGTTTCAAGAACTGCCAATGAAACAAGACTCCACTGTTACAAACTTTTTGCTTAACGTCTATTTTGGATATTTCATGTATTTCAAACCTAAAGCTTTTCATCTTATCCAACATGTAGAACAGGTATTTCCCTTCCTTTCTGCAGCTGTTTTAGATTTTTTTTTAAGACTGGTAACTATTGGGTCTTCTTTCTTTAGACTAATCAACACCAATTTGTTTAGTCATTCGTCATTATCATTGCTTCCCAAGCTGGATCTAGTATTCCAGCTGAGACCTTACCAAAGCTGAACAAATTATGCTCTCACTAAATTGAAACTCAGAAGATATGGGAGGTGTTTCTCTCCTACGAACCATTTGCCCACACCCACTAGGAAAGCAACAGACTTCAATGTGAGTAGAAAATATGAAAGTGAATTTTTAGTATAAAGAGAGTCTTAAAGCCTGTAGTCCCGAAATAAAGAGCTGTGTGATGCTTCTGTATCAGAGCATATTCTGGTACCATGTCCCAGGGAACCACAACCACCAAGCTCAGAGTTTAATGAGCCTTGGGATACTGAGCCTTTCATCGTGATCCGGTAGAGACTTTTGTATACTTGATACCCTGTGGTACACTCAGAGCAGTTTATCCCAAAGGAAATCAGGACAAATGCAACAGCAAAATACATTTTATAGAAAGGTTAATGTTGTAAGAGAAGGACCAACAGCCTCCGCTCAAGCCACAGTTTCAAACTTACTGCAATTGTACCTCTTCGAATTCTCCCTTTTCTTTCAGAAACCTACCCGGTACGCTGAACCTGCACTATACACTTCTATTTAATATTGACACAGGACCATTTTCATATTAAATGGTACTTTGGCTGAGGCCCAAATAAGCGAACTTACAGTGGTCTAAGAGTCTCCTTAGGCATGAATGAAAAATTGCTACAAATATTTTTGTTGCCCTAAGTGGGGTAATTGGCATGTGAAAAAAAGAAGGCAGATGTATGGGAAATCCTAGTTCTATTTAGAGGAAGATTCTCCCTTTATTAGCCAGCTATTTTCCTACTTAAGCCTTTGCTAGCTGCTTTTATTCCTATGACATTGGAAGGATGCAATACAATAGTATTTTAGAAATGCTAAACTTTGTGGCATTTTAGATAAATTAAGAAAAAACATGAAATTAAAATATGCTCATCCACATGTGCAAAGAAGTTTTAAAATAGCATTTCTGTGTTACAACCCAATTGTTTACCCTCTTGATTAAAATGCAAAATGCAACCTTTTGATTAAAAAGTATCAGAGGCTGCAGATGCAGTCTTCTATGATTTCTTACCTTGTGTAACTTGGAAAAAAGGCTGTGCAATCCAGTATGATTTTGCTCTCTTTAGGGCAACTTGGAAGGGAATAGTCAGTCAGCTCCAGGGCTAATTCCTAGTGACAGAAAGTATTTAGGAAGCCTGAGTTTGACATCTACCTCTTGATATAGGTTACTATTAGTACTCATTAAGATGTTACATGTTTTTAAATACAATTTTAAGCTAAACTATAAAATCCTTCAATTTTTTCAAAGTTATTAGCTCTATTACAAAATATTTTTGGATGAGAAGAAAATCATAATGTTAATTTCATTTGAATTACATTTAAAGAAATAAAGTAAAGCAGGGTATCTCCCTGGCAAAGAGTTAGTCAGTCCCATAAACCATTCTTCCTACAGCAGGTCCTTGTTACAGAATGTACACACATTTCTTTCTCTCCCTTGCCTTTGTTAGCTTTCAGAAACATTGACTCCACTGAAGGCTCTCGCAGAGCTGCCTGTCTTCTGGCCCAAGCCGACAGCTGTCTTACACTCACTTGGGTTTTAGATACCAGTTCCAGAATTAGCTGCGTTTTACTTTGTGAAAAACCTCAAGTATACAAAATTGCCATGTCATCAGCTCTGTCAACAGCGTTGCTGCCTATTATAAAAAAATCTGTCATCCAAGGTGAGTTTTGCGATACACTTGCCCAGAACAACTTGAAGAATAGATTTTGGGAAAGGAGCACACACGCAGCACCACCCAGCTGGCTCAGGGTCTGTTCTCTTTGGCTGTCACTGTGCCATAGTTCAAGCAGATTCTTACTCTTACTTCTCCCTGGTCCAGTAGAAACTGTTGCTTTCTTTACATTTGTCAGAGCTCTTTGCCACTAGCAGAAATTCAGATGTTACCTTTCTGGTATCTGACACAATGTGGTCTAACATCACCATGGAATTTTCTTCAAAAAACCACAACCCATTGTTACAATGGGTCCTGAATTGGAGAATACGTTAAACATTGTTTTATCAGCATCATCTGTGGCCTGCCTAAAGTTCTGGGTGCTAGACTGACTTTGATTGACCCTGTCTGGGTTCAAGCATGCAGAGTACTGTCTGTTTTACAGGTGTGATTTTAGTTGTATTGTCCAGGAATTCTGTTCTTAGAACTATTCATTTACTAAAACATAAAGCAAACTTTACTGAAGCAGAGCGTCCAGGATGTGGCAGGATTGCCACAGGGACTTGAGACTTGGGGAAATGTGATTTTTACCCCTCCAGTGCTTACATTGTGGCATCTTGAAGATATAAAATCACCATAGAAATGGCACTCAAAACCAGTGTTGTTTTTCACTGACTCACTTAATGCTTGCTTTTTTTTTTTTTAATATTTAAATGTTTTTCTTATTCTGGTTAGGTTACAACTTTTCATAATTCAGTACCATAACATCTGATTTCCCTGTGCTGAGAGGTGTTCTGCTCTGTTCTGGCCTCACCGTTTTCCCATAAAATTGAATTAACCACGCACCTTACACATGATCTCTCTGCCAATATGCAAATCAGTATCTGCTCAGTTCTAGATATCAATACCTGTCAGCAAAATCATATTTTTAAAAAGTATTGTTTCCACCCCTTACAGCAATTGACACATTTAATAAGAGCATTATTCAACACTTCTTTCTTTGCAGTTTTGTCTCTTTTTCAGTGGTTTCATCCCAAGACTTCAGCGCTCCATTCTGCTGCGTTGTTCTCTCCAAAGCCTACCCTTGGCGCGTGTACCTGTCATGAATTTGAATGATCGTTTCCCAACAGCTGCCGATGCGTTCTTGGGCTCCCGCAATCCTGACCCCAGCCCAGCAATATAACTGCTACTGTGTTCTGCTTGCCAAAAGCAATGCTCTTTAATTTTATACACTGTTACATTCTGTATGTTCAGTGGAGTTGAGAAATTGTTACCAGCTGCTATTGCAATTAGATCCAATACCTAAAGCAAGATTGTAGCACTGAATTCCAAGCTGGTAAAGTAGAGGAAGTGTTTAGTGAAGGAGAAAAAACTAGTGTTAACTTTTTTTCCCTCCATTT
>NW_009648038.1:426386-440228 GCF_000708025.1 Charadrius vociferus | reverse complement strand
CTAAATAATAAATTGTAGTAATTTTAAGAACCAGAAGTTGGATCCTACCCTATTTTAAATCATGCTTGAAAACTACTGCTTTGTGTTTCTGTAGGATGCATCCTTCTACGGATTTAATGCTGTCACTCACAGTTAAGTTTTTGACTGTAGAAGTTCTAGATGCACTTAGTTTGCCAGTGATGATCAGGAAAGTTAATTTCCTACACAATATCCATACCTGTATTCAGATATTTTTTCTAACTTTAATAAAATTTTGTCCCCTCCAAATCCCAGATTATTTTGGGAACGTTTAAGAGCACTTAGAAGAAAAATATTGACTGCCTTCATTGCTGTGGGATCTGGTCACTGTGACCGTTTTAGCAAATGTGGCAATTTGCAGGAAGAGGACCAAAATAAATGTTAGATGGTGCCTTATATTTTGTGTCATAGAAAGTGGGCTAGTAAGGTTTCTGAAAAAAACAAGGGTCATTACTTTGATGATGCGAAGTGACACTTTAGGAAAGCGGAGATTGTTGTAGCCGAAAGCTGGCTTGATATGTATTTGTTGTAGTGTTTAGACTGCAAATTGTATACAGTGTGAAGTGGCTTTGAAAGGCTGATCTAGAAAGAACATCTGTCCTATTTTTGGGGTTTTTTTCATGAGTTATTTAACTTTTTAAGGAGCTCAAGCAGTCCAGGGATGCAGTGATACTGCAGTAAAACTGGTTTGGAATTTTTCAATAGAAGAATTTTTGAAATTGTTTGTGAAGGAGATAAAGCCAGATTTGACCATGACAACTACTTTAATCTGTTGGCTACTGTATTTCCTGAAACGAGGCTTTCTGATTACTTTGAGGATTAGAGGAGTTTGATGCTTGAAAACAAAAAGCTTTGTTGGGAACTAGAGGAGCTTGGTGCTTGAAAAAAAACCCAAACATTGTTTTTTATCTTCATGCAGAACATGAAGATATTATTATTGTTTGCAAAATGGAAGTAATGTCAAGTACAGCTCAGATTTTTGCAGTAATTTTCAGTAAGTGTTTAAACACAGAAGCACCCACTCAAACATGTATGGCTCTGATCCATCCACAATTTATTTATGTACTTATTTTGGTTTTGTATGACTAACCCCATTACTTTGCACGATTTTTTGCACAGAAAATATTATCATTGTTACTGGCAAGGCATGTCCACGTGCAGATTCAGCTGCCCGAATTCAGCTGTTCACAGCAAAAATTGGTTGCTCTGTCCTCTCTGGTTCATGGCATGACATCTTCCTAGACGGCTATTAATAATCCTTTTTCATTAACACTGTATCCAAGATATTTTCTAAATGCAGATATTATTTTTTTTTCAATTAGGTGGAAAAGTTAGAATATAGTTTTCTTTCTAGTGGATTTCTCCTTGTTAGCGTTATTTTCTTATTCTCAGAGTTCGGTAAGAGTCGTAGTTTTGACTTCTGCAGTATTGCCAAAGCATGACATCTTACAGGCCTTATTAAGGTTTCAGAAATTCCCTATGTCCACATTTACAGAAAAGGCAGTTTGGGCCAATGTTATGACATGGTATAAACTAGCTTTTATGCATCGATTTGGAACGTCATCCTAGTTTTCCAATAAAGATGACAGTCTTTGAAAGTTGCAAGAGATGGGAGAGATATGTGTGATAAAAATCATGTGCTCAATAAAATATATTTTCATTTCTTTCTCACATATTAACATAGATGCTCTGATCTGAGAGGAATTTCTTGAACTTATCAAGGTCATAGACAAAATGACCTTCAAAGCGTCCCTAGCTTAGCAGCTAGATGGAGAGCTTTGCTTTGTAATTCTTTTCTAACAAGGAAACCAACTACCCGGCTAAACATCTGTGTCAGATAGTGAGACAAAGGAAATCCTTAAACTGATTCTCCTCTGATTTGTAACCATCTTAACTCGTGAATAACTTCACTGACCTCATGTTAATTCTGGTGTGTGCAAGAGAGGAGTCAGGGTACAAAAACATCTGTGCTGTCAAGAAATTTGCATTATATCAACTATTATCAGGGACAGGAAAGGAATATCTCCTGTAATGGTTTGAGAACGCTCCTGTTAACAAATATTCATATGAGCTTTACCTTGGGACTACCCCAAATTGGCTACTGTTCCCTTTGCGATGGAGTAAAATTGCTGCTTATCATTTGCTACCAAAAGTCTTAATGGTTGCATATTTCTTTATAGAAATATAGCTGTCAAAAAGCAAATTGAAGCTATTACTGTTCTGGAACCTACATTTGTAAGATACTGTGTATAACCATAGGGACATATAAACTTACGTAAATATTTGTTTCTCCAGCGCACATCATGTTTTATCCTTAGCAGTGCAAAGAGAAAGAGACGTACCCAAGAATCAGAGCCCTCTTGAGAGGGGAATTGGCTACACCGAAGACGTTTGTCACTTCTTTCTAGGTGGTTGATATATTCTGTAATGTCTGTACATTCTTTATACTGGATATGCAGTACACAAAATAACAGTATACTGGATATGCAGTACACAAAGTAACAAGAAAAAAGTATTATGGGTCAGTGTGTAGAACTGTTGAGCTAAAACACATAATCCAATTATAGGGAATTAAGCTCTTTGTAAATGTAGCCTCTAATGTAGCTGCCTGTTTCTCTAGAATTCCTTTTTAATGTTTTGTTTTGATTATATGGGATCATAAGAACCAATGCTGAACACCAGGGTGCTCTGGAATTCTTTTGACAAAAGTATCTTTTTTCTTTTTTAATCTTCAAGTGAAATTACAGCTTTTGGGAGCAATGGACTAAAAGGAATGGCCTGAGCGATTTGGTCCAGTTTTGTGTATTATTTCTTTCTTACATTTGAGGAAGGGTTATCAAACTGAGATATTCCAGGGGGGAAAAAAATATTCAAAATCAACATATGGACATCTTGATTGGAAAATTTCTGGCCAACACTATTTTAGAAGGTCATTAGTTTGTTATCAAGGATTGCCAAACCGCTTCTCATCTTCATAACTGAGCCATTTCATTCCAATTGTAAAACAGTAACCAGAAATTAAGGAGACTAAATGTTTTGCATGAGTCTTGAAGTTCATTTACTGCCTATCCTCGTCTAGTTTGCTGTAGGCGATATTACTATTTCTACTCTCCTATGAGAGAACACAAGACCTGTGATAACCTTCAGTGTGGCTGGAAAGGAAAGTGAAATGAGGTTACTTGCCAGCCTTGCTGTTGTTCATTTGCTGCTGTCTGTGTTCCCTGTCAAATCCTCTGTGTCATGCAGATATTTGTCCAGGATGTGATTTTCTAAAAGAGTAACTAAGTCTTTGCTGTCTTCAATGGCTCATAATTTATCATTGTCAGAAATATGCAAGCGTTTCTTTTTGTTAGATGGATGAGAACAGAATATAAATGCAAGTGTGTGAGTGACACTTTCAGCACTGGTGTCTACAGTGGCAATCAATCACAAGTGGTTCAGCCAAGCAAGGTTACTGAAATGATGTGCTGCAAAACAAGCAATACTGCAGTAGGTTGGGATAACTGGGGCTTTTATTAGTGCTATTACACTGTGATGCTTAAACAGTGTATTGGTTGCCTTACACACCCTACGATTGGAAAGATTTGGGGAATGTGCCTTTGCTCTTTCAGGCATGTGTACAACACAGGAGTTAAAAGAGTTTTATCCATTGACTGGACAGATTACGTTTTGAAATTGATTAATTTTAAGAAAAAGGATTTTGAAAATAATTCCCAAGTGGTAGCAGAGTGCTTTCAAGGGTGACTGTAAGGGAACAACTTTCCCAGTAGCTATAAGATGGAAAAAGAATAGGAAAGAAAGCTTTTCTTTTTTCCCCTAAAGGTTTTCTATTTTTTCTTGTTCTGAATCTTTATATGTAAAGGCAAAGGCATGTAACTCATCCTCTAAATACCACTGGGTCACTGTGGCTTCATGAAGGAATGTAGTTGCAAAAGACAAAGAGGTGTATTTTTAAGCTGGTCACAGCCTGTCAGCTTTTCAGGCCAAAATCATCCCCCGTCCATAACTAGGAGGGATGTGACCTGCGTTCTCATTGCAAGGTGGCCAAACCAGCTGATGGGTAACTCTGCATTGCTTCAAAAGCAATGGGGGAGACTAGCATGCGCCTGCAGGAAGGTCACACTACTGGAACTAAACCAGTAAAGTTCTGTGTAAACAGAAGTGGTTTATCTTGCACCCTAATTATAGAGGGGAGGAGAATTGCTGAGTAGTGGGCTGAAGGGAGCATAAAACAGAAACTTGAGTGCATAGGACTCCCAGTCTAAAGGGAATAAAGGACTTCCATATCTTTCATAAGCACCAGGCTTGTGATGTACGCAGTGATGATACAGTCACCATGCTGACTCCAAGGTGATTACCTACCTACCCGCAGTATTTAAAAGTAGTTTTACTCTGTGTTAAAGTGAAAAAAGAAACCTAAACCTATATGCATGCATATACTATTGTTTTCCAGTTCTGAAAAGAATATATAATACATTACACAGTCATTAAAACCCCCCAGAATTTAAAAGGAATGTATTACCGAGTCAAATAACCTTCCTTCCTATATGAATGCACATCGCAAGGCACGCTCCAAAACCAGAACATTATTGCAAAATATAGCCCTTGCTGATAAGTAAACAGTATCCTACTTACAGCAGGAAGCATGAATTAAGGTCTATATAAGAATATGATCTGTTCTAAATGACAGGTGATCTGAGTGCTTTTCGCAATATGGCATTGTGCAAAGGAGTCTGAACTAGTGGAGACCCAAACCAAAATGGCCAGACTGTCCACTTTGCTTCAGAATTTGTTTCTCATGACATGTAATGGAGTCCTGTTTGTCACTGCATTTGAGACTGACAAATTCTATGCAGTACTGTTTTATCTTATGTGAATCAGTCACCTGGGGCTTCTTTTCAACATGTTCTATTTTTCAGTAAGTCAGTATCTCAATGAGCTTGTCCCTCACTGCTTTTCTCCGTGGTATTCTGCACAGCACCATGGAACCAGAAGCCATGCAAGGGTGGCTACCATTCCCTACCATGTAGGCATGCTAGCTCAGACCTAATGCTTTTTCCACTCACTCATGTGCTCTCTGGATGACTTCTCCTTTTTTCTTCCCACCCTCCTAGATTCAAGAATGAGTTGTTTTCAGTCGGTAGGTGAACCTCTTTGTATTACCTGCATTTCTTTCCAGTTCAGGGAGGATAATGTCAGAAACTTTCAAAGAAGGGCTGGATCTGGCCAGTTCAGCTTGCCTTTCATTCTGTAAATGGCTTTGGAGTCCTTTGCAGTGACAGATATTTGTTGAATATAAGATTGTTACTATCGTTGAGGATGTTCTCAGCAAAGCTAATTTTCCATTTAGAACAAAAAAGGTGCCATTTGAATTTCCAATATCGAGACCACTTGATTAGATTTTGGTGACTAACCTAGTCTTTTCCTCTGACTTTAGTTTATACTGCATACTTTATTTTGAAAGAATGCTTTTTAATTTGAAAAAGAGATATATCTTGAAACAGCCAGTGTAGACCATCAACATAAAAATCAGCAAGGAAAGTCCATTAGTTCATAAAGTAACTACAACGTGAGTCAAGTCCTAGAATGAGATAATGGATCTGCAAGGCTTTACTCTGTTTAAGAAGTATTTATATTGGTTTGGGTTTAGTCCTTTACAAAGCTGTTTTGAGTCAATGGGCTCATCGTATAACATGAAGCCAGAGCAAGACTGGCAGACAGAGGGCTGTAATAAGGTAGATAAATATGTATGTCTTATTGGTATTTGCTATTCACAAAATTTACAGTGCTATTTCATTTACAGGATAGTTATGAATATCTAGAATAAGTGCATTTAAAATATTTCACTTTATAATGGCTGTCACTATGATGAGCACTTAGCTTTCAAAGTGCTAGTCTAGTGGCTTCGTAGGTAATCTTTGCTTTTGCATAGAGGGCAAAAGTATCATTCATTGCTGTGAAGGACAGACCAGGTCACTGATGTGAAAGAAGGCTCAGAGGAGATCCTGCCTGCCATCCATGCCAAAAATATAGTAGGCATAATTGTGTTTCTCTGGAAAGTAATCTGCAGATGGTATCGGAGGAACAGGGGAGGTACATTTTGCTTTAACAAGTATTAAGATGATCACCATACATGTAGCATAGCAAATTCAAGTACATGTGACTTTTCACCATTCTTTTCTATATATAAATAATGACAGAGTACACAGAAGTGTCAAGGATATAGGTTTAATTCTGTTCTCAGTTGAATGGTACAAAATAGAGACTAGAGTGAGCAAGGAAACACCTGAATTGTATTTATTTCCCTGTTTACAAATTATTTGTAAGCATATTTTAAAAAGTTGAATTATTCACTTTTTTCAAGAGATAATACTGTAATATTACATTTTCCCTGTAGGTCGCTTACATATGATTCATTGTTGGCATTTGCTATTGATGCAGTTCTGTATAAAGATTATAGGATGTTTACTCTGTCCACTGATGAATACGAAATAGAAAAATGGAGGCTGATATTATCAGGGAACACCCACACTATAATATTAGGAAAACTAACTGGGAAGTTCCCCAGAACACGAGCTAGATACATCATTTGGCAGCACTGGAAGTTAAACGGCAAACAATATATTTCTGGGAGAATTCACATTAGCACATACATTTAATCAACTGTAGAATGAAACACATGAAGGGATGCGGTATAATAAGGTACCAAGGCTATTAATGTATCCTGAGACAGTGTTTCTGCATTTTTGGGACTATCTTCCCCAAATGCTGCCAGGTACAATGGAGTACGAATCATTGGCTCAGAGTGCTTTGGCCAGGGAAGCGCAGATGAAGCCTGAAACAGAAGCGTGCTTGTTAACGGATTTCATCCCTGCCACAGGCATCATGGAGTCTTCTTTCTTCATTACGTTAGAGACATAGGCATATATCTGTACTTCCTAACTTGTCTGTCCTGGCCAAGGGCTAACTATTGACTCCCTGCGTCACTCAGTGGTGTACAGGCAGGGATAAAGGGGACGGAAGTAGTAAATCAGCAGACATACTACTTTGCAAGTGATCATCAAGTGAAACAATGTTGTAGTCCAGGAGTTCTGGAGATACACACACTAACCTTTTGTTAACGCGTAGGTGGATATCTGGATTACTGCATTACAAGAATAATAGATGAGAGCAAATCCACTGGTAGCTACAGCAATTTTTTATATAAGTCGGAGTAGCTGGGATAACTACAACACCTTACAGATGAACAGTCTTGGGCTTTATTCTTGGACCCAGTTCACAAAATCACCACACTGAGTATCGCTGAACATTGGTAAAAAGCATTTTCTAGTCAACCTGGGCCCGAGACAAACTCCGTACTTCTAGTAAAGATTATGATAGCTAGTTCTCAATTTTGATTGTCATTACCAAAATTATAGGATATGTTTTACATTCCAGATACTTTTAGATAGTGTATATTTTAAATGAGAGTACTTATGTATTCGCAAAAAAAAAATAAAAATCAGTGATGTACATATGTAAAGTAGGTAATAGCACAAATATTTATCATTTTATCACCTTGCCTACTAAACTGAATAGAGACCCTATCACTTTATTTCTACTCTGTTTTTACTTTCAGTATGTGTATGTTTTTCCTAGTTTACCAGGGTAAATGTTTTCACTTGTTCCTAAATTGCAATATTGCAGCAAAGATTAGAAAAAGAAACTGGTTGTATTTAATATTAAAGATGATTAATACATCTATTTTCTGTTCACCTGGATCTCAGTACTGTGATGTTAGTTCCTGCCTTGACTACTGTGACAAGAAGTTATAGTAGGTCAAAGCTTTAAAAGAATGCTACCAGTGTTAGTTCAAGTGGCATTTAGCCCAAATCTGGAAGCGTTTCACCTTACTGGATTAGTGTTACATGTGTGCAGAGGATGAAAGATTGGGACAAGCTATTGCACTGTTCCTTTAGCAGTCTCTGTCAGTAGCTATAATTACTGACAAACACACCCATAAATCTGGATGTAAACTAAAGCTGGACTTTAAAACAGCCTTGAAATATTCTAAGTGGGCACTTTCTTTACAAAAGACAGTTACATTTGTAATTGGTGTCTACAGAAAGCTGAAAAGAAACAGCATTTAAGACCCACCCTCCTCCAAAATATCCTTAATTTGATGAACCCATTCTCCTTCAGTTCCTCCCTTTCTGGCTGAAATTAGCACTCAAGGTGTGAGGAGTAGTTGATACAAGAAGCAAGGTAGCTATGGACCATTTTTTTACAGATTTTTGACAGGTGGGGGAAAGGAGAAATGACATTCAGTCATCTGGATTAGATGGTCCTTGGACCTGTTTCAGTTTGTTTCAGTATTTGAAAAACACTTTCCCCCTCATCCCCTTAAAGATGTCAAAAGGTGCCAGTGGGAAATCTAAAGGTCCTTGCACTAAAATCCCATGGAAATTATATTTTACCTATTTGAATAATCAGCAAGGTGTCTGATGGTTTGAAAATCTGTCCCGCTGCATAAAACACCGAGGAATGTTTGGAAAAGCAATTTAATTCCATCTGCCAAGAGGACGCATCGTTGGCACAATTATAAGTAACACTTAAAAGTTAGCATTACACCGCCACTGCAAGCATTCAGATTTGAATGATTCTAAATATCTGTCAATGCTTACTAAATGGCTCTGAAAACATTTGTTTTCTTATGGCATTAAAAATCATATTATAAAGAGTAGATTTATGTAGTTATTATTATCAAACTTTTTACCTTGTTTCACTCATACTTGTTTGCTTCAAAGAGGCTCTAATTTCAGTTCTGAGGATGATGACTCACTTCAGCCAAATGGTAGCTCTGCCTGCTGAGAAGAGAAATGGTTGTCTTTGAACTTTCCAGAGAGAGTCTTTCAAAGTTCTTTTAGATCTACAGAATGAGAGAATAATGTCTAAAATGATTTCTAGAAGAAGTATTAGAAATAAATCAACACACATTTACTTCAGGAGTTCTGTTTTGGAAAAAGAAAAAGAAAAGAGACATTTACAATCTGACTACTTAGTATACAGTGAAAGTGTGAAATGCAACACACCCGATTTTGCTCCAGCCAGAGGGCTCTTCTAGCTCACAGCTGGTCTCTGAACACTGGGAACAAAATAACTGTGTGTTCAGCCATCCAGAATTTTGGAAATATTTCCCTATTTTTTACTTCTAAATATCTCTTTCACTAATTTCATCTTTGTTTCAACTGCTGATTAAATTGGCATTATAGCAAGTATTTTAAAGGGAATAAATAGATATATGATGTTTACAATGTAATTTGTCCATGGAATTCATTGCCATGCCGTATGATTGAGGCCAAACTTATTGAAAGTTTTATAAAAGAAATGGAAGTTTCTATGTAAAAGGGGACTTTCCAGAGCTGAGGTTGCAATTTAAGAAAAAAAAAACAACCCAAAACAACAACAAAAAAACACCAATAGGAAAAAAAAAAAAGACAAAACCCCCCCAAAACAGATAGAATCATATAAATTACTGATTCCCTAAGTAATTAAGACTTCTTGCCCTTTTCTTTGGAGCAGCTGAGGACATGGGTGACTGTCATTGATGGAATAGCTCACTGAAACAAGTATTGATCTCAATTGAGTACAACGGACACAATACCCTTAAGAATTTCAGCCATGAGATTCTGATAGCATTTGAGATCAGGTACAGTACCAAAATAATAAAAAAAAAAAAGAATCTTGCAACTGCTAACTCAAAATTTGTTTCTGAATTTGGAGACTGATCTGGAAAAGGGATCTTTCAGTAGTGGGCAAGAATTGCATCAGACAAAGCTAAGGCTGGATTGTATGATCCCGCCTCCGGCACCCAAGTGCAAATTCTGGAGCTAAGTAGGATTGATTGACACTCAGTCTCCCAGGCTCAAAGTAGTCTGAAGAGGAGTTATACCATGACCTAAGAGCATATAGGAGAAGAAATCAGCCAGATTTGTTGAAGCTTGTTTTCTCGATAAAAATTCAAATTGAGTGATATGGGAAGTGTTTCTGTGAAATTAGACACTCAGTTTACAAAACTTGCATTTTCACCTTAATGTACAGTATTTTCCTTCTTCCCCATTGTAACACTACTGCAGGGCTTATCTGCCTTCCTGTGGGTATTGGTTTTGGTCTTTCTAATCAGCTTGTACCAATGCAGTTATTTTGCTGTTAAAAAACTGAATAGGTTGATTTTCTTCTTCCTTCTAGAGGAACTTTGAGAATAATGCAGTTGGTGATGTGAGATAGATTTTTTTTTTTTTTTTCTTTTTCAGCTCGGAAATGATTGTCTTCTTTCCAGCCATATTGTGAACACAGAGCTCAGTTCAGTCATTCTAAGCAGAGACATGTTACACCCTGGTAGATAAATCTAATGCAGAGAATTAATGTGCCCCTAGCTTGATAGTACACATCTTCAAGTAACTGCCAGTTTCTCTTTTGGGTATGGTGAATAGGTAGAAACTAAAATTCACATAGTTACTTCAGTTTGCTTTGTTCTTAGGAACTTACTGGAATTCCCCAAGCGACAACTAAGTTCTGTCATCTTGAGAACTAAAAACATTAGTAAACTCTTTCTTCAAATAAGCAAGAAGTTTGAGAGTGTGGTTCCATGTTAAAGACTGGCAAGCCCATATGGTTACATAAATACCACAATGGTGTATATCATGCTGTGAACCTCAAGGCTAAAAATCATGACTGGCTTAAAAAGTATGAGATAAAACAATTAATAACACCTTTGGGCTTTTTAATTTTTTCCTATAATTTTCTAATCCTTAATACTGCACACTGTTCACATTTTCAGGCTTTTCTCCACAATCATAAGGGCTAGAAATAGATGTTTTTCTCTCTATTTACTCCAGAAGCAAATTACAAGGTCTTAAAAAGGAGCAAAACTTGTAACACACTCATGAGAGGTCACAGAAAAGCAGGATAAATCTCAAACTTGTATGACTGAGTCAAAAATGAGAAGCTTAGTTATAAAGGCAAAAAAATCTCTTATGTAAACCACAACATACAAAAAGGAACAACCGTAGTACATAGATTTTCCGGAGAACTTGGAATTTAAATGTATGTTCAGCAATTTTTAAGAATCACAGCCCAGTGAAATACAAAACAATTAACAAATTTTCTCTAAATACCTTCTAATAAAAGATTTGAGGACAAGTTTGACCATCCCTTCTCCACCTCAGAAAGCTTGCTGTGTTATACAGCAGTAGAAGAATAGCACACAGTCCTACTCACATTCTGACTTATTCTCACTCTGTCAATCCGTCTGCAGAAAGAAAAGCTGAAGCTGCTTCTTCAGTGGTCTCCTTTTTATGTAAAAGGAAGTCAGAGAGCATTCATAACCTGCAGTCCATATCCCCTTTGACACAAGTGTAAGTATCTGGCGTTTAAAGTGTAGACATAGAAAAATGCTATTTAAATCACTGGTGCTATGTAAGTCATGGAACAGTGGGGCTTGATGCTGTTGCTTCCTCTAAGAGGATTGTAAGGGCAGGCAGGCCTGTTTCAACTGACTGCGTTTGTTATTGGCTTTCATTATTCTAGAACAGGCTTGTATATGTACTAGTGAAAGTGGAAGTCCTCCCTTTTGCATCCAGCTCCAGCCTCTTGTCTTACACAGTTTCCAGCATGCACAGGAGTAATTTGCAAGAGCTTCATCACATATTCCTAATCACTGGGATTCTGTCCTAGAAAAGGAGTTAAAAAAAAAATAATTAAAAGGCTACACAAAAAAATAAACGTATCGACTTCTGACAGCAAGAAAATTTAGATCAGAAAGTAATGTCTTTTTTTGTAAACTTAAGAACTTTATGTAGGTTTAGCCAAGCCATCTATATTCCATACCACAAGTTTAAATTAAAAAAAAAATAATAAAAAAATGCGGGCTAGAAATTCTTTTGCAGGAGAAATGTATTTCAGAAGCATTAAGTGGGTTTTGTTTTGGATTCCTATTAAACCTCAGTCACTTAACTGGTACCTTACACACTGCTTTGACAATATAGTCTGAATTGGACAGTTTTGACTAATTGTACAGAAGCTCACTGTGAAAAACTATAAATCCTAAATGATGCTAAACAGTTATTGAAGTATACATCAATGTGTATCATGCTATGCTGTATGCCAATGATTCTGTGACTTGATTCAAGTTAATTCTGTGTCTCAGTTGATTGAATGATGCGCTCTACTTCATAGCATATTTTGTAGCTCTCGGCAGTTTTGATTCTTTGTGATATATAGATGAGACAGGAAAGCAGCAATTGAACATAAGGCATAGATGTTTTGTTTTAATCCTTGCTTAAGGAAGAAAAAAGAACAACCAACGTATACCTGCTTAAATATAATAGGATTTTCCAAGAAGGGAAGGGGAACAGTAGGGATATGGATGATAAGATTTTTCTAGAGGATGAACAAGTCAATCCAATCATGGGTAACGTACACACACAAACAAAGAATCGTCTCCTGACATGTAAGCCATCAAACAAATCTTCAGGGGAAATAAACCCTTTTTGTAGGGGGAATATGAAGTCTTCATGCTGAAGCATGATGGTATGATCTACAGATACCATTCAAGAGATAGGATAATACATCTTCCAGTTTCAGCTTCACAAGAAGTCAATGTTATTTAATCATTATGGTCAGGGGCTGTATTGGCAGGAATTCCAATTCATTCTGCTTCATGTATAGGCACTGAATCACGGAAAATCTTCAAATTCCTCATGCCTCAATTTTTCCTATGTAAAACAGGTAAAATACAATTTTCTCTTTTGAGGGAAAAAAAGGATACAAGTCAGGTCACTTACTTAGAGTAGGTTGAAAATATCCAGTCACAGTTACACTGTGGGTTATACGTCACTTTCCTGCATACCCCATGTTCTCTCTCTAAAGACGTGTGTGAATTCTCACATCAGAAAAAGTAAACCAACCAGAATTCTACATGGATGCTATCAATAGACAGTGACTTTCTCTAATAAAAATTATAATCTATTAAATGAGTTATATGTATTCTTGTGATTTGACTTGTACCTGTGCAGACACGTTATGTGTGTGTCTGTATTTATCTGTAGTGAATTTATATACATACATGTATGTATACCCAGCTCTAAAAAGGTGTCAAGGTGAATATTTTCACTCTGATTGTAAGAAACGCTTAGGATCCTAATAAATTTATAGGTAAGGATATCCTAGCTGGTGTCAAAGCAGCCTGGAACACCAGATCGTACAATGTGAGGTCATATGCATATTAATATGGCACTAAAAATTGAATCAAAATGATAATTGTCATTGGTCTTTTGAAGAGCTACAGAACTTTACATTGTAAGAATCGTCCTCTGGATGTCCCAGTAACAAAGATTTTGGCATAAATAAGTAAGAGAAGGAAATACCTGTTAACCATGTGCCTTGTCTCATGTGAAATATAGAAAGGCAGTTGTTTACATTTGGAGTGGAAATATCAATAACAAATATCATACTGTCCCCTGGCATCCTTCCAGGCATCTAATTATCATCAGAGCCAAAGATGGAGACGTATGTTAGATTACGTCTCACTGAGCTACAATACTATAACAATTTATTGCACTATACCATGCAAGAAAAACAATGTGAAGTGTGATACTTCCAAGTCTACAGGGCACTTAATGAAAATGATAGCATATGTGGTATGTTTTGGTAGCTAGAAAATGCGTATCGTTTTTTAAAAAGCAACTTCACTGAAAGGCTCTAAAATGTGCTTCTCCATATTTGATTAACTGAACACACATTAGCATATAACAAATCTCACCTTGATCTTTCACTTTGAAACTG
>NW_009648038.1:414995-426362 GCF_000708025.1 Charadrius vociferus | reverse complement strand
ATCTGTGAGATCTGCGTGCACTAGATAACAGTATATGTAAAGAAGTAGATACTCATCTGTTATAAATCTGGGTAACTCTGATGTGGATAGGATACTGTTTTCATCTCTATTGGTGACCTGAATAAGTGTATTCATGCTACATAGACTTTTTATGTGAGAGACTCATTTCAAATTTCCTTTTATTGGAGTCATAGGAAAAGCTGGATAGTGATAGGAAAGTAGTTTGGTGGAGGTGTTGTGAGGTGGAAATATGCTGGGACCCTACAACCATTTTATCGTTATGTCACCGCAGTCACAGTCTCTACCAGTCCTACCTAGTCACAGCCACTTCCACTACACTTCCATTATTCAGGTGATGTCTATAATTAAAACTGATTTTAGGACACAGTATGAATAAGTGAATTTCTAAAGCCTTGGAAGCCTTCTAAAGCCTAAAGTTTTAGCCATTTTCCAGTAGTGCCATAAAGTAACGTTAAATAAAACACTGTTACTACAAGTATAACAGAGCCTAGCAGACTGCTGCCATCTTCCCTTCTGGTAAAAATAGCAATGCAGGTGTTAACTTACATACATTGAATAGATTTATTATGGTGGCACTCATTTATGCATCAAAATAATAATCTCATAGTTTGAACTGCTAAATAGATGTCCAAATGATGTGATGTTGGGAATCAGCTGTGAGGAGCAGTAGCTATATGTAGCAGCTTGCACAATAGTTTTTTATGCTTTTATGGAGTTCATGCCAATAGTCCACCCTCTTGTTTTCAAGAGCAACAGGTTCTATGTCAGATATTCTCTTTAAAAAGAATTCAAATGCAATAAGGAGGTATTTCTGCAGCTCCAGCCTGTAAACGTAAGGTGTAGAATATAGCACAAAAGAAAATAAAACCATTGTGCAAATACAGGGGAAAAAAGGAGTCAGAGTTGCACAGAGTATTATCACTGCCTTATGGTCACTCTACTGCTGAAGAATTCCAGTTTGCTGGTACCTGCACTTCTCTAACTCCTTTTCCTCTGTACTAAAAGTGACATGCTAAAAATTTGTAATGTAATCAGCCACTTATGTTTATACAGCAGTATTCCTGCAAACATCTCGAAGCGCTTTACAGTCATTAAAATAAAATTAAACTACTATCTCAATAAATGGAAGAATGTGCTTAGTAACTCTCATTTGAATATAAACTCATTCTAAATACTGACTTCTTTCTGGAAAATTCTAATGAAGAAAACAACTCCATGACAATATGCTTTCTCTTTGAACTATTCTATAAGGAGCACAATCCTCAGACTAGATTCTGCACTAGCACTTACAATTAACTTAATAATATCGTTACAGTCAATAGAGCTACTCGGGTACTTAAAGTTATGTTTAAGCTTAACTAATGTCTCAGGTGGGTTTTGCTACTGTTAAGATGCTCTTGAAATAATGATGAGAGCAAAGTCTAAATCACTTCTCCACTATGCACAGAACACAACTTTGTTAATGATTGCTTCCTGTGCATTACCTATGCTAAAGAACCATCTCCAAGTAATTTTTTCTTGTCTCATTCCAAAGGCATTTGGTATATTTGTTGCCTGGCGATAGCAAATCACATCACAACTATGGATCCCTTTTTTTCTTTGATCTGTTTCTCTAGTGACACACAGAATGTGCAGTAGTACTCACATTGGAGAACTCAGATGAATCCAGTTAGCCCAGCTGGTGATGGTCCATGTGGTCATCTTCTTTTTAGTGTAATGTCTCATTCATTGTTACTTTTAAACAATGTTGGCTGTCAGTCTTATTTGTTGGTGACAGCATATGGAAACTAGAAAGCAACAGGTAGTGGTTTCCATTTTTCGTCAGCAAAAACATCAATCATTTTGCAAAATACTCTTTTCCATAGTTGCTTAGCTGTTCTGCAAGCAAGCAGATGACATTTGGCTGCACTTGGATGCAAGTAGGAAGCCTTCATGTTCTTTAAGCTGCGCTCCTTTATTCACTATTTGCATTATGTATTAAATTATTGGCATGCATTCGTCCATGACCTCTGCTAGATTGACTTGAGGGTTTTTCCCCCTCCATGTCTCTGAAACTGTATATTAAAATGGGTTTTAAGCAGGATTGAATCAAATGAGGAATGTATTTGTCTGTGGATCTCCCTTGATACCTGTGAAAAATTTTGCAAAGCAGTGATTTCGTCTCTTCACTTAATTTTATGTTATATATTGATATTCATCAGCTAAAGAGAAGATTCATACTACCAATTTTAAAAAATATTTGGGGGCTTATGACATTAACTAATTTCAGTGGGTTTTGTTTTAAACTCCAAAGTCTGTTCCTCTCACTGGAAGCTCCTACCCAGTCACAGTTTTTATGAAACAAAACCAAAACGCAACAATTACAAAATTACTAAAAAAAAAATGGAAAAAGTTATTAGGAAAATCAGCTGAAATCAAAAAAGCATTATCAATCCTTTCAGCAAAGGAATGAAATTATGGATTCAGCATGAATTGATCATCTGAGTAGAAACTGATGGCATTCTGAGAGTAAATAACACGGCTGTGTGGTTTATTTTCTTTGCAAAGGTTTTTCTAGAGCTCTCCTTATAGAAACACCATCTGTGGTTTAACTGGGATTCTTTTCAGCCATGAAGTAGAGTTCGGTGAGGTGAGATTGTGTAGAATTACGGTGATTTGCTTAGGAAACTCTAAACAGTGGAAAAGGGAAGAATGAACCACTCCTTTAGGGCCCATTAGCAATGTAAAACAACATTCTCACACTATAGGAGATTAGAGCTAATACTTTGTAATTGATGGAAGGTAAACTAGTTCCCTGGGGGTGTCATATCAGTAATTGATGCATAGTGCCTGGACTGTGTTTCTTCCCTGTATTCCATATTCATGTTTCAGAAGCACATTTAATATTGTGATATGATCTCCTCTGTAATTCCCTCATAGTCAACAGTCTGCATGTAAGGAATAAAGTGTCCTGCTCCTAGCAGACATATTTTCATGAGTTTTGAAATGGTTTTCCTTTTGATTGAACAGGGCTATATTCTAAACTTATGAAGAAGGGATACTTGGCAGCTTTCAAAATAATTTTTAGGATGACTACAATATTTTCAAGGCTAAAATACAGTATCGTAGTTGTTCTACATCAAAGCAGAACTTGAGTGTAATGAAATTGCTAGTGGCAATAGCTAACAATCTGTTATGATGACGAAGAAAGGGAACAAAATGATCTTGTGTCATTCCAGCTGTCTACATTTCGGATCTGGTAGATACCTACCATTTTCTGGATGTAAATGAAGGCTGGGTTTTTTGGTTACTCACATTAACAAAAAGTGACTCCACCACTATTGAGTGCTGCCATAAGATTGAAAATTACTAGCAGAATTATACCAGGCAACACTTTCTCAAATTTCTGGTAGAGAATCAAGCACTTTTACCATTTCTTGCTGTCGTAAGACTGTGAAAAACTTGTGACAATGTTGCTCAAATCCAGAAATAGTTTTGCATTTCTTGCTGTAGATGAAGCATCACCATATGTACAGAACCTGTACAGATGACCATGCTCAACCACAAAACAACAAAAATATAAGAAGCATTTTGAAACTGATGTGTAGGTGGTTGAGGAGACTACATGACTAATAATCATTAAAGTGTATCATTAATTGTAAAGTACCTGTAGTGCCACTATATAGAAGAAGATCTTTAAATTTAAAATATTACATTTTGGGGACTGTTATGAGGGCCCTAATCTAGACTGAACATATGCTTAGCTTTAGGAGTGCCAGTTAATTAATGTGAAGGGAGATTATTAGATGCCTAAAAATAAACAGATGCTTTCATATACTGGTGAATCCAGACCTGCTTTCTGGTTTTATATAATATGAAAGAAAGCACAGGAATGAAAATATTCAAAAGTGCATAATGAATTTCTAGCTTACATGCTTAGAACCTTAGTCTCACTTGCTTTCATGGGGATCATGGCTCCAAAGTCACTCACAGATGCGTTTCTAAAACTGTTAAGTAGACCAATAATTACTGAATTCTGCGTGTATCAAATTCTCTGTATCTTTGCATCTATTGATGATATACTATTGAAAATTTTGGCAGACATGTAGTTCACTTTAAAACATTAAAATCCGTCGCTGAGATACATTTTAAGAATCTCATCTCTGTCGTCTATGATAATATCAACTATGATATTAGAACACTTAAAACACAGTCTTAAAAGATGCTGAAGACTCCAGTTGGCATGCAACAAATTAGATCCCAAGTAATTCTATTTTAAATTGACACTGTTCACAAAGCAGGTAGTCTGACATGTTCAGAAGTTTTACAATTAAAAAAATTGGTAGTTTGCTAAGTGTCAAAACCAGGATTATGAAGTGCATTTCAGAACTGAGTGCTAAAACTTGGCATAATTCAAGCAATTTGACATTTTAGTATAAACTTAGTGTAAAAAAGATCTATATGGAACATATATAGCAAACTTGTGCATTGCAATGTATTTTTTGCAGATAGATATTCAATCACCTTTAAAACTTAATTCCTTTCCCTAGTGTGACACTAGTGTAGGCTATCTGTAGATCTGTCCTGGGGTTAATAAGGTGACTTAAAGATGGAAAACTCGTGTTCTCTTATTTTCTGAAGGATAATCATCTGTCTCCTTTCTCTCATAAACCTTATTTCCAAATATAAATTAGATTATTAAATGGAAAATGGATGTTTCCACAGTAACTTATTTCAATATATTCAACAGGAAAATACTTTTCATAAAGAGATTTAATAGAGGGTTATTTTGCAGGTGTCATCCAAACTGTTACCTAATTGCTATGTATGCCTGACAGCATGAACATGAGAGCTGAAAAACAGCACATCTTCAAGCCTCACTCATGTTCTGTAGCAAGCTTTTATATATTATATATACTCTGTATACTTTAAAATTTAGATGTTCAAGACTTTCTGAGCTTGTATTTGAAGCATTTCCTTTAATTGGCAGAATTTTGATCTCATATTTACAGTATTACAGAACTGTGTTATCTACTTTTTAATGAAAATACAAAGTGGAACAAACAGAATGACTTCTATAATATTTTATGTCTACACACAATGGGTAATGATGTCAGGGTGGTTCCACCTTGATTAGAACAGAGGAAAAGTTTGTCCAAATAAACATATATTTTTTCCTGCAGTGATGCATGCCAAATATAGGTGATCTAGCCAATTTTTAAGAATTGTATGCAGCCTGTTTCTATGAACTAAGTACAGATACACAATACAATACACACTAGAAATACACTCTGAAAAGTAGTTCAGTTTATTTTTGCCCAGTTTCATGACAGTTACATTTTTTTCCTTTCTCATCCTTTTTTTCTTGACTTCTTTTTAGTTTTTATTCTTCTGATCTTCAAATAATTGCCAGCCTCTTTCTATCCAAATCAGCATCTTCTAACTGCTTGTCTAGAACTATTTGATTTTCTCTATGCTGCTTGTCTTGAGACCAACCCACTCCTCTGGCTGCTTTTTCAGTCAATTGAATCCTTCTTTCCCCCTTTTACATCACAGCTTTTAAAATTCTGTTTCAAAGGATACAGCAGTGTTAGAATTCATATTATCCCTTCCTCTTAAAATAAGCCATTGAGAAAATCAAAGGAGGACATTGATAATCCAGTTAAAAGATCAGAAGGAGAAAAAATATTCTAACCATCTAATTCACTACTTTCTGCAGAGAGAGAGAGATAAAAAAATCACTGATGTTTCTGGGCTAAGTCTGTGTCTTCACTTGATTCTTGTATGCTTTGGGTCACGCTGTCGATTAGCATGCAGTAGAAGTGAGGGTAAAAAAAACCCCAAAGAAAATACTTATACGACCTTCTGGATCCTCTCTTTCAGTCTGGCCTAGTAGATCATAGGACAGGATGTGTAGAATGGTGTCCAATTAATAGCAAAATGAATGAAACCTGGAACAAATCCCATTAGGAACAGGACTGAAGTACATCGTTCTGCCCCTATGGACAGTTGAGGTAATGAGCGATGCTGACAATACAGAGGCTCTGAGAGTTGAAATACAAATTTAGAATACAAGAGAAATGATTGAAAGTGAGCTAGGATGACTCATTCCTTATCACACATCTGTCAATCTTAATGTTTTGCTGTCTATCTGTAGGCAGTAAAAAGGGGAGATAACATCTATTGTCTAATGAATGGTATGTTTTTTCTCTCTTTCTTAAAAATGTAAACTTTTAAAATAGTTATATCTCTATTAATGTTTAGAAAAGGAATAAACAAAATATCATTGATCAAAACAAATCACAGCTTTGTCTCTCTTCTCACAACTAAGACATTGTGAAAGAAGCGAGGCGTGAAACAGGAATTGTCAGCTTTAGAGTTGCATGCAAAGGGATAGGATGAATATATTCAGATTTGCATCTAGAGTTGGAACATGAATATAGAACTTCAGGCAATAGATGATGGGCTTCTATATCTATCTGTGGCCAGTGGCCATGGAAAGAGGCTAAGGGAGCTGGTTTCGCTGGTCCTGTTCTTGCCGTGAAGATCTGGTACAATATTCTGGCTTTGATTTTCTCTTTGGAAATGAACTTTCACAAGTTATCATTGTAAGTTACAAATAAGGTTTAGATACTTACTGGAAAGCACCATTATTCAGATAGTGCCACAGGCCCAAATAACAACCCAGCAATACATTTTAGCAGCCGAGAAAAAAATGGATGCAGTAACAAAGATTAAATGCAATTGTTACTTTCTAGCTCAGTGTCAGTTTAGTATAAACTTGCAAGGTGATATGAAGGTTGTCTGTCTGAGGCAAAGGTAGCGAAACCTGTGTGCACAAAAGGAATTAGTTCTGCTTAAGACCTAGGAACTTACAGAAAGTGAAAAATGTAGTCAGCTGACATGAACAAAATAAAGAACTTCCTGACCTAACATCACCAAGGAACACTAGGAAACAAAAAAACTACACAAGAACATGGTCTCCCCAATAGCAAAACCTAAGACCTGATCAAATCTCACTTAACAGTTGTTGAACTTATTTGTATTGCCCGTAGAGTTAATTTAGCATGTGTGGTAGCTATTGATAATAGTCTCCACGTGACTGGTGACATGTTAGTTACTTGCTTAAGAAACAGTGCAAGTAATGGATAGTCATTCTTACAAAGCATTGCGCATTTTCTAAACTTTTGGCAATTGCCTTATGGCATCCATTGTAACCTGTCATCAGATGTCTCCTTAAATCACAGCATTTTATAATCTAATGAGCTGTGACAGATGTAACCTGCTATGACACTATAAGGAAATGTTAAAAAAATGCACCCGCCCCAGGGTTGGACTTTCATAGTTTCTAGGGAAAAACAAAACAACTTTGAAGAATTCAAGACTTTGGACAATTAAGTAGAAACTGAGATTAAAAGAATAAAGGAAAAAACCGCCAGCAAAGTAGTACTGATTAGAATATAATGTGCATACTATAAGAGTAAAATATTGATAAGATTAGCCAGTAACATGCAAGCATGTTCAGGAGCTATATATGAATGGCTATAATGGATTATCTCCCTGTAACAGGGAAAATAGTATAATAGCAGATCTTATGTACAAATTGTACTATAGACACAGTGGTATTAAATTAGAGCAGTTGTCAATGTAGTGAAGCATCCTGATGTCCAGCAGTGGTAAACGCGTGCCTCAGAAAAAAATGTGAAGCCTTTATAAAGTCTTGAACTGTACTGGGTTATTACTTGAGACAAATAACACTTCCTGACCTGAGGCAAAATTCAGGTTATGACCTAACCCCAAAAGTAAAGCATTTAATAGTTCTGTATTCTACTAGGAAATGCTCCCTGCAAAGTGTCTTATCTTTTCTTTGACCTGTACTAAACCACTTGTCTCAATGATACATTGGGATAGCAAGGTTCACAGGAAGTTACCTATCACTGGTTTATTGTGCCTGCCTTAAGTTTGTTTCCTGATATGTCTACAATGTATCACACTGATTGGAGTTTTTGTAATTACATTTGTCATGTCAATCAGATTTTGCCTTGCGCACCTTCTCTTCAAACTAGGGAATCCTGGCCAGTACAGTCACCACTAATATTCTCTTTTTGTGGAACGTTTTTAGTCAGCAGTACCTGTCAAAGGACAATAATATTTTAGGAACTGGGGTGGTGGTGGTGTAACAAAATTAAAAAGAATATAGAGTTATTATTAATACACCGTAGGAATCTGCCTTAGTCCCACCCTACTCTTTCTGCTTTTGTGTGTATCATCATGAATCTGTGATATGATATAAATAAAAGACACAAGTCAAAAGATTAAAAATTTAATAAAAGCAAAGGAAAAAAGAAAAAAGAGATGAAATTAAAAAAAAAATAGAACTGTGGATTAGAGATGTATAAGAAGGCATGCTCTGAAGATATGCAAGGTATTTACTAGTATAAATAAGCTCGTCTAGGAAATTATATTCACTTTTCCATGTACAGCATCGAAAAAGAAATACTGAAAATGGAAAGAAACGAAATTTAAACCAATACACTGAGTTTCCTTTATCAATGAACGTTCATTGTCAAACAAAATACCAAGAACAAGATTTAGAAAGTTTCAAGAGAAGAGCCCATGTGTATACTGAGAAGGAAATTAGTACATAAAAGAAGAGTTTAGAAAGGGAAAAAAGCTCATGATACAGAGATGGAACTCATGAGTCAAACTAGTAATGATGGCTGGCCCAGAAATTACTCTGGTATTCCCCAGAATGTTCTGAAGCATGTAGTGACTTGTCTGTTAGACAAAGTGTGATGGGCTGCACAGACTGCTGGCCAGGGTGCAATATGACAATTCCCATATTTCTCAGCTCTGGAGTTATGTCATAAATTTCTTTATAAGATTATAGTCATAATTTCTAAAATATTGGCATAAAGTGGCAGTATAGTTGTGGGGTTTTGTTGGATTTTTTTGTTTGTTTGTTTGTTTTGGGTTTTTTTGTTTTGTTTTGTTTTTTCCGGGCAGCTTGATTGCCAGTCTCTGTAAATCTTAAGATTTTTTTCAAGTAAGTTTCTATATGATGTGTGATTCTTTTCTTAATGGAATGCAGACTTTCTATGAGCAATTGCTAATGAGGTCCATACCAGCTGCTGCTTTGTTTCCATCTCAGTCTATTACATTTTTTATTTATGATTTAGTCTTTTCTTGAGTTGTTCAGAAAACTAATCTTTAAATAATATTGTGGATTGGTTCAGTCCATTGTGGACTGAAGTTTAGGGCAAAGGCATCAGAGGAAGCCATCACAGTAGTTGCAGGATTTCATGAAAAATTTTCTTGCCCTTTTTTGTAGACACTAGATCAGATGTGAAATTTCAGAATGCTCTATAAAGTTTTCACAGATGCGGGATTGAAAATGTTCAAATATTTGCTGACTTAGGCAATAGAAATTACGGTGCACCTTTCCTGTAACCAAACTGAAATGGACTGAAAGTTGATTTTGGAATCCTTTGATTGTCAGATTGTCCATGTACACTATTGGCATATATAAAACTTTCTTTATTTGTAGGGTTATGCTGTGGTTTTAATTTAGTCATGTTGACAAAAAAAGATGAGAATCTTATTGCTTATTTACTTACTTTTAAAAGTACAGTGTCTAATTTAGTAGTCAGGACTTCTTCTAGACAGTGGAGGGAGATGGTACTCTTTGTGGACTATTAATCCCAGCTATTTTAAATGTCTTCCATAGTATGGGAGGAATCACATTCTGGAAGTACTTCATTTCTGTCCACAGAAGAAACAAACATTGAGTAGTTTTGCCAGATACCTAAATTTTAGAAGCCAGATTGAGGAGAGATGAAGCCCAGTCTTAAGTAATGTGTGTTTTGTTACAGACATGATTGTACACCTGTGTTTCCCTTTTTTACTAACCTTCCAAAAAGACTTTTCTAACAGCTAAAAAACCGCAGTGTTATAATGGAATCTTATAGTCATTCTGTTGTGAAATGTTGTTTGTCTTGTGAGAGATCAGTTTATGGCCCAGAAGACACCCGTAGTCAGCTAAATTTCCCCCATTAGCAGCAAAGTAGGCGTTTCAAGAATAAAAAGTAGAAAGAAAATTCATCCAGGCTACATTAACATAAAATAATTGTGATAATAAATTCCAAATAACTGATACATTCTGGCCATTTGAAGAGCTGCTCTTTTAAGGGTAATAAGGACAAAAATTTCTAAGTAAAGCTAATGAAAGCTTATGTATCATAGAACATGTTATTACTGCAAGAATGCCTGCACTGTGCAGCATTAAATGGAAGACCTAGCAGACTGTAAAGTGATGATGCTTTTGAGCAAGGAGATAGCCAAGAAAACATAAGGAGAACTCTTTTTGCCTTCAATCCGTTCTCTCTCCCACACTTCCATGACTCTTTTGCTGAAAGCCTTATGGTAGTGCAGTCAGTGAAGCTGATTTGTTTACCTACACTCAGAACAAGTAGGTGGTCGTTGTCAGTTGTTGTTGTCATGCAAAAAGTAAGTTCAGATTGTTGATTATAGTTTTTTTTCCCTATCTGATGGGAAAAGGCACAAATCTTATTTTACATATAGGAGAGAAATATATATATTTATACATATATAAAGAATATGGGGGGGTTGGACTAGATGATCTCCAGAGGTCCCTTCCAACCCTGACCATTCTGTGACTCTGTGAAAAGAAATAAGCAATTCTAGTCCTTTCTGGTTAGAAGATTATATTTCTCATGGTCATTTAATAACTCAGGACCCACATTTAGCCTGCTGGATACTCATAGCATGCGGTACTAGATGTGGGTACTGCTTGCAGTGTTAGCCTAGTGGCTAAACCCTTTTCTACAATTGCTTAAGGTATTTCATCTCCAAATGAATGACAGCTAAATGGAATTTTAGAAAAAATATCTGCCTTTTTAATGAAGTTATGTAAATATTAGGTTAGCTCTAAGCATTTGCCATTGCTTTGATAAGGATTAGGCAATCACTGCATTTATATTTTCTATGTTAAAAAAGAGCCTTATTATCAGAACATTTATTATGTTCTGGCTTTTGCAGAAAGAAAAGGTTGCTTTCTTAACTAATCTTCTGAAGTTATAGTAAGGATATGATTGTAAAGGTAAAAGAAAGCTGTCTGTCCATAGTGATTAGTGTCAGCTTGAATTTACCATGTGCCATTTTGAAGTCAGCAGTATTTAACTGGATAGGGATTTTGTTTTACTTTAAAATTTAAGGAGTTCTAAGTTATTCTGATCTCATCTTGAATTACTAAACAATTTAAAATATAATAAACGGAAATTTATAAATACAAATACAGCATAGAGTATTTTAAAGATGTGTGTGTCTACCTACATACATTTTATTCTT
>NW_009648038.1:360922-414976 GCF_000708025.1 Charadrius vociferus | reverse complement strand
CAAATTATTTGGGACATAATTAGATACTTATTAAATCAGTTTCAACCAGTGTTAAACTGCAAGTTTGGATAAAAAGCACTATTATGTAAAACTGGTACCTATTATACCAACTGAGGCTGAGACACAAGCCTATAGTACTATTATTCCTGCCTTAATCTTGCCCACCTCTTTAACCATCTCTCTGTTTAGAAAGCACGCTTTAAATAACCCTAGACAAGAAATATTAAATAGTTAGTAATAGTGTATAGTTGGATTTTAAGGCAGCAGTATCAGGTAGCAAACAATTCTATGATGTATACAGAAAACAATGCATAACCTTCGGAATACTGTGAGCAATACTCAAATGAGAGATCTTAGTAATAATAAAATTGCTGGTATTGCTGTAAAGACTCCCTACTTAGTTTAATCATGCATGTAACCAGATAAAATGGGAAATTTACATTTTGTTATACACACAAAATGACATTAACCTCATCTTCCTGACGAAAGGACGCGTCTCTCCTTGCAGCATAACCAGACTATATGGAACGTGGTTTACTCATGATTAAAGCCTGAAACTGATACAATAGTAAGCAACAATCTCTGGAAATGCCAAATGGTAGAGCTTATGCAACCACATTTAGACTAGAAATGGTCTTTTGGCTACAAAATCTTCTAAAAAGTGTAAAGAAGTTTAAAGGAGACTTTGGAGATGAGGAGATGGTGGTGCTGTTGCATTTTCCTTCAAAAGTTGTGGGGATCCCTTAACACAAACTGATATAATCCCAAAGCAATTTATTTCCATCAGTTCAGATCTCAGTTAACAGCCAGTAATGACCTGCGTGCATTAATCCATTGAATGAGTCTGTTTGAAGCATTTTTGTCGATTTATGAGCAGATGTAAAACACAAGGTTCAGTGACTAGGGGTGCTTCACACTGAAATGCACGAACTGAGTCACTATGTGGGGGAAGTTTAAAGACATTGAGTCAAGTTAGTGGGCTAGTCAGCTGCTGGAGGTGGCATCTGATCTGCTAGAACGGCATTTGTATCTCCGAAGAGGTGAGGCAGTCTATAATTTAGGGGAGAAATGTCAGAACTAACTCCTGAATAGCTTGGTGTTAGATAAACTTCAGAAGGAGAAAACTGAGTCTGAATGGATACCGGGAATCACTCCAAGAAATGAAATGGTATAAATACTTCAGCAGGAAAAGCTTGTCTATGATAAGGGAGCTACCTCTGATATGTATATATTTGGAAATTTAGAAAGCAAGAGAGGATTTCCCCCAAAATGGTAATACATCGATTAATCTAGTAAAAGCAGCTAGCTAATGAACCAACAAGCACCTTCAAATCTTCCACAAGTCTAAAGAATTTGAAGCATTGAGTACCTCGCCAGATTGGGCTCCAGGTTTTTAAAGTAAATCAGCACTTTATTTATAACAGCTAGAATTATTTATAACAGCTAGACCTGTACTGGGTAGCAAGCACATTTTCTACACACAGATATGACTACAGAGTAGGCAAATTGCCGATATTCTGCACAACTTTGGCAATATCACCTACGATGACAAGTGCTATAAATTCTTATCCTCAGAATAAATCTCTTTAAGATTTGACACAGTTTAACACAGCCATCGTGTTCTGGGAGAAGGGTTTGCGTGCAATGCGTCACAAGTTCAGAAGGCCTGTACTGCGGCTTCTAGATTTGTGAGCAAGTAGTTGGCTACCCATGAGCTCGACAGTATTTTTTCAATTTCAGTGAATACAAGTTGGCTGGGAATAACTTGCAGCTGGTACAGCTCTATTTTTAAATAGATTTATTAAAAGAAATTGAAATTAGCCTTTCTGCTTCCCCTCAAAATTCCATCTGCTACAATTAATATTAACACGATTTCTAACTTGTCCTTTTAGCTAATTATATTTTTAGAAAGACTCCATGAAAGGTTAGTGTGAAGAACATACATTTTGCATTCCTGTCAGTCTGCTTGCAGAAAATGTGATCCTCCGTAGTAACACGTAGGTCAAAAGGAATTTTATTTAGGACTTTCCAACTAATACACAGCACATGAAGCACCCTCAAGCATGTAGGTGTTTTTGAGATATTGTTCAAGCCTTCATCACCATCACACAGTGGATTGCACGCCAGCACACATGGGGAGGCTGGCAGAATTCAAAGACAGCTGAAATACTGAGCTCAGAATTAAGTAGAAAACATTTGCCTACCCTTCATCAATAATACATGTCTTCATCATCTACATGTGCTATAAATATAAAACAATAATTGGAAATACAGGGCAGCTTTTCAAAGATATTGTTGCTCTCTGTTCCTAATGCTCTAATGGGTATTAAAGGTCCTCCCTAAATTAGGTCATGGCCTTTGTTAAATTTTTTAGTTGGAAACTGCTGGTGTTAACTCTATGAGGAGTTTTATCTGGAGGCTTCTAGCGAATTCTAGTAGTAGATTTACAGATGAAATTACTCTGACAAAATTGTCAACCCAGGACTGATACAGAGAAGCATTTAACCATATAATTGGGTCTATTTTTATGAGAACTTTATACTGAATAGCTTTAAAAGTGCTCATTAATGCAAAAAATACCTTATGTATACTATACTAATTTTAAGGACATGTAGATGAGTGTAGGACTTCAATTACAGTGTGCTTTTGGATGCTGAATAAACCAGTATTTCCGGCATTTGAAAATAGCATTCTTCAGAATAAAATGTGAAAGTTGAGCATGTAATCTTTTCCCATTTGAGTCTCATTAATGTGAATTTTCCTGTTTATTTTTAGGGAAGGACTAGTAGGACAAGTGCTATGGTTTTTATTCACATTGTGGCCTAACTCACAGATCTCAGTACTAATGCAGCATTAAAAAAACCCCAGGTATTCTATGTTTTGTACAGATGAAACTGCAGGCGCACACATAAAGCAGCATCCATTTAGCACGCAGTTGTGCAATTTTACACTTACTTTCAGGGTCAATTTTATAGAGAACACCGCTGATGCTCAGTACGCTATCAGCAATAATTCTCTAAAGTATACACAATACCTAAAAAAGAGTCCTATCAATTACCTTTTTTCTAGAGTCTGAAGAACCTCCAAAACCTTTCTCTATTTATTCCGCAATCTTTTCTTTCTATCAAACAGTGACTTTTTTGGTTAATGTCTGACCTCAAGAATGATAGTAGAAGATGGAAGTAGTACTAATTAAGCTGTGTGGATACCTGGGTATTGCTGCTGCTGCTGCACGGGCAGTAAAGAAGGAACCCGAGCCAGGGTGAGAGCGCTCACTATTGAGGGCAGAGGTCCTGAGCCACGTGGTATTTGCATCTGTAAATCAAAATACATGGAAGAAACCAGCTGTTCCTGTTTAATAGTTTGGGTGTAGTTAATAATTAAATTTGTAAGCTCTCTACTGTCCTCTTTGCTGCTGCTCAACTATTACATTCTGCTGTGTATTGAAGCAATTCTAATAAGTACCTTAGCTATTGCTGAGTAACGCAGCTACTGCAATAATGAGCTGGGAACACAGTTTCTGGTTTGAAAATATTTTAATAAAGGAGAAATTCATTAGCACTCACTTAATGACTCTCGTCCCTTGCCTATGTTGAAAGTATCGTAAGAGGAGGGAGAGAAAGGGAAGCAGAGGCATCCTTTTTAGTTGGTGGCAGTTTTCTAAACAAAGACACCAATAAAGTTAATCTGCAGAATATGATTTTGCTGACATTTACTTAATGGTACATTTAAAAATAACTTTTTTTTATTTTAATCTTTAAAAATTAACTTCTTCATTGATTAGTTTTATATAGTTTATATGATCTGTTTGGTACAAAATAGCCATGTTGGCCCTGGTTCAGCAATTTATGTGTGTACCGCTTACTTTAAATATATACCTATGTGATAATTAAATTTCTGCTAATTAGCAGTAATGTGAGAATCTGAATTAAGTTCTTTTCCAAATAGAAGAATGTGAGGTATAAAAGTAAAGACAGTTTGGATGGTATCATAAGCAGTATTTGTAAAGAAAAAGATGCTGTCACTACACTGAACTGAGGTCTAACTGTCTTTTTAAGATAGTGAATGAATAGAGTTGACCCAGATTGGTCCTGTCTCTGTTTTAGATAAACAAGATCTGCCAGTTTCAGTTGGAAAAATAAATATAAGCTGTCTTTATGCAGGTGTGCAAGACTAATGAAGTTTAAAGTAAAAACTGTCAAGGGCATAGTCTTATTGTAACATCATCAGATAACAGAAGCATACCCAATGGAAGCAGTTGCTGGGTTCAGAAAATGAAGGGAATGACTTATTTGTGTGCTGGAAAAGCTTTTCTGCAGATGCTAGTTTAATACGATAGTCCTGGCTGCTGCCAAGGGATGGGGTTAGATTGCTGTAAATTCCTGCAGCTACCTAAACTTCACACCTCTCTAGAATGCCCTGGGAATAAAGAAATTAGAGGTCTCAGAACCTTCAGGGCAAGGATGAAGCCGCCTTCTGTTTTGTTCTAGAGAGAGTTTCTTTTAAAGTGGATTTACCAATCTGCCTGCTTACTTATTTGCAAGAAACACAGTGCCAACACTTCATTTCTCTGTCCCTTCTACACTTTTACACTCTGGAAATTGACACGTCAGATTCTTCCACAGTCCCCCTTTATAAATCCACATTCCAAGGGGGTGTAGTGAAATATTCTAATTTCTTCCTGCTGGCCACCACTTTTTTTGTAAGGAGTTTTAACAGAATAATTTAAGTTTCGTTACATTTAAAAGTGGAAATGTTCTTTATGGATTTGAGCAAGTGCAGTACTAGCTTCTCTGAAGGTTTTGATGGTGAATGCAGTGTGCCCTCTGAAGAGTCCTATGTGTAATATGTGTGTTAGTGTCCACTGTCTCGGCCTCACAGGACAACAGTAAGGAGGCCAGACTGCAGCCCTGCCTCTACCACGCCAGAACTTATGTATATGGCATACTTCAGGAAGTCTGCTCTCCTGGTATCCTGCATCTACAACCCGCATAACCAAAATTATCTTAGGAAGAAATATCAACGGTTAAGAACTTTATAAAATGCAACAGTTTCTGTCAGGAGCACAGCCCTTACAGTGAACAACTGTCAATGGCTGTAAGCTTGCTTTCTGTAGCCAAGTAGGCAGCAGTTCGCATTTTCATTTCAGTGAAATCATTCTTTATTATAATGTTAAAGGAAAATTGAGTGAGAATTTGTTTAATTTAGGGGTTGTTTTCGACTTTTTGCTCTGGCTATTTTCTCCATTAAGAATTCCTTACTCATGTATCATTCACAATCATGTCTTATTTTTAATGGTGTCATTTCTGTGAGTCTCTAAAGTACCATTGCTCTGCATAAGCAATGGTGTCATCAGTATCTTTTCCCTGGAGAAAAGATGTCAATAAGAACAGAATGAGTTCAAGGAAGGAATTCAAGGTGTCAGGAGAAAATGTTTTGCCAATGGCCACACTATAGCATGGGGGGGAGGCAAAGGCACAGCTACAACACAGGTAGGCCAAAGTGCACGTCCACAGATCTCTTGTGCAGGGGGAGCGCAATGGCTTGCATTGACATGGGAAGGGAAGGAATTGATGTTCATAACATTACCACTTCTTGGGGACTGTAAAATGTGTGCTTTCTTATGCAAATGACTGCTTCTTGAAAACTATACAGTGCTACTCTGTTCTCATAACCACTATTTCAGGCTTCTCAGTCTTATTGACACAACTTTTTCCCACATGTTTGACAAACACAAGTATCAAGTTCACATTCATATTGAAACCATATAAAGGTTATTTAAAAGCAAAACAAAACCCTTAAGTGTTCTGTCAATGCAGAAGTCCAACACTTCAAGCATTGATTCACTCCCTATGAATAAACTAGTACATGTAAAGCAAGCCCTAAGAGGCAGAACTCTCTGTGCTACTTCCAGAAGTGTTCTGTGAGGCAATGAAACAGAGAGAGCTGAAACTACACGTATTTATGGATGAAAGTCTTATTTCTTTCTAAAACCAGCAAACTTCTCTTTCCTGTGTGACATTAAAAAGGCCGTTAGAGTTTGAAATCAGATTTCTGAATTGTGCTCTTGTATTTAAGCCCCAACTTTCATTAAGGTAGCAGCTTTCAGAGCGCAGTTGTACCGAATCTGCCTCATTCTACTCCTCTTATTGAGAGACTTATCCTTACTGTGTCTAACTTGCATTACATTTTGGCCTACTGTTACAATCTTTCCAATATTATGTTTTACTCAGGTTATTGCTTGTTACAACACATTTCTTGCAAGCAACTATGCAGATGCCTCATAGGAAGTTAGGTAAGACTTTGTGATAGCTGAAAACTTAACTCACCCTAGTAACTTATAAAGTAGTTGATGGAAATTAAAAGTGACTTACGGAACACACTGTACTATGTCATCTCTCTGTGTGCAGAAATGGAGTGTATAGTTACTTTGGCAGCAAATCTGAAGATCATAGAATCATGGTTTGGGTTGGAGGGGACCTTAAAGATCATCTAGTTCCAAGCCCCCTGCCATGGGCAGGGACATCTCCCACTAGACCAAATTACTCAAAGCCCCATTCAACCTGGCCTTGAATGCTTTGAGGGATGGGCATCTGCAACCTCTCTGGGCAACTTGTTCCAGTGTCTCACCACCCTGACAGTAAAGAATTTTTTCCTAATATCTAACCTAAGTCTACTCTCTTTCAGTTTAAGCCATTACCCCTCATCCTATTGCTGCACTCCCTGATGAAGAGTCCCTCCCCATCTTTCCTGTAGGCCCCCTTCAGGTACTGGGAGGCTGCTGTCGCAGAATCACAGAATGGTAGGGGTTGGAAGGGGACTTTCGGAGATCATCTAGTCCACCCCCCCTGCCAAAGCAGGTTCACCTAGAGCAGGTTGGACAGGAACACATCCAGGTGGATTTTGAATATCTCCAGACAAGGAGACTCCACACCCTCTCTGGGCAGCCTGTTCCAGTGCTCTGTTGTCCTCAAAGTAAAGAAGTTTTTCCTCATGTCGAGACAGAATTTCCTGTGTTCCAGTTTGTGCCCATTGTCCCTTGTCCTGTCACTGGGCACTACTGAAAAGAGTCTGGCCCCATCCTTTTGACACTCTCCTTTTAGATATTTATAAGCATTGATGAGCTCTCCTCTCAGTCTTCTCTTGTCCAGGCTAAACAGGAGGTCCATGCAGGTGTCCTGCCTCCTTTGCCTGATTTCTTACTTATAGGGATGCACCGATCTTGAGCTTGGAGGAAGTAGTGCTTGAATACTAACAAGCTTTCTTGCACCCCCCTTCTTCTAGAGCCTTAGCCCATGGGATTCTTCCAAGTAGGTCTTTGAAGAGGCCAAAGTCAGCTCTCCTGAAGTCCAGGGCTGTAATTCTACTTTTTGCCCTGCTTCTTTCACACAGCATCCTGAACTCCACCATCTCGTGGTCACTGCAGCCAAGGCTACCCGCAGCCTTCACATGCCCAACTAGTCCTTGTTTGTTTGTCAGCACAAGGTCCAGCGGCACACCTCTCCTCGTTGGCTCCTCCACCAACTGTGTCAAAAAGTTATCATCAATGCTTTGCAGAAACCTCCTGGACTGCGCGTGCCCAGCTGTACTGCCTTTCCAGCAAATATCAGGGTGGTTGAAGTCCCCCACAAGAACCAGGGCCTGTGATTATGAGGCTATTTCCATCTGTCTGTAGAAGGCCTCATCAACTTCCTCTTCCTGATCTGGTGGTCTGTAGTAAACACCCACAACAGTGTCTCCCATATTAGCTGGCCCCTTAATTCTTACCCATAAGCTCTCAACGTGTTCTTCATCCACCCCTGGGCAGAGCTCAACGCATTCCAGTTGCTCTCTCATAAAGAGCCACTTTACCACCTCTCCCTGCTGGCTTGTCTTTCCTAAAAAGTACATAGCCATCCATGACAGCATGCCAGTCATGCAAGCTATCCCACCATGTCTCTGTAACTGCAATAAGATCGCGGCCCTGCAACCGCACATAGATCTCTAGTTCTTCCTGCTTATTTCCCATGCTGTGTGCGTTGGTGTACAGGCATTTCAGAGAGGTAATTGAGCATATACGGTCTCCCAGAGCCTTCTCTCCTCCAGGCTGAACAACCCCAACTCTCTCAGCCTGTCCTCATAGGAGACGTGCTCCAGCCCTCATCTGGACTCGCTCCAACAGATCCTTCTTATGTTGGGGGCCCCAGAGCTGGACGCAGCGCTCCAGGTGGGGTCTCACCAGAGCAGAGCAGAGGGGCAGAATCACCTCCCTCGCCCTGCTGGCCACGATTCTTTTGATGCAGCCCAGGATGTGGTTGGCCTTCTGGGCTGCAAGTGCAGATTGCTGGCTCACGTTGAGCCTCTCATCGACCAACACCCCCGAGTCCTTCTCCTCAAGGCTGCTGTCTATCTGTTTTCCTCCCAGCCTGTATTTGTGCTTGGGATTGCCCCACCCCACGTGTACTTGGCCTTGCTGAACTTCATGAGGTTTGCACAGGCCCACCTCTCAAGCCTGTCCAGGTCCTTCTGGGTGGCATGCTATCCCTCCAGCGTGTCAAAGACGGTACAGTCTCTCCAGTAAGCATAATCCATATTCACCAGTACACTTGTTTCCATCTTCCTCTTTAGCACACACACAAACAGCTTTGCAAGAAACAATCATTAACATGCAAAATACTCTGAGTTTTGTAATATCTCACTACCCATGAGAGACTGAACTATATAAGGCAGCATTTGGTCTTTGGATGACCATTTACTTATGTCGTCTTCTGAGACTAATGAATCAGTAGGCTTTTGTCTCCATGTAACCCATAATGAATAAATAAAATTGAAGAAATTAAAGTAGTAGTACAAAGAGGCTGGAGAACCGAGTTGGAACTGCCTAGACATTACCTGTGCGGAAAACTGTTAAATTGCATACCAAATTGAGGGAAAAAATCTAATTCTTCCAAAATTGAAAGGAAAATTTCCAGTGACTTAATGGGAAACTGAGTCATGTCCAAAATTAGGTATTATTAGATAGTGGTTTAAAGTAACCCATGTAAGCATGTTGTCAATTCATGGCACCGCTTCTGCTTAGAGAAACCATGCGATGTATCTCCACGTACCAGGATTTGCTTTCTACCTTTTTGTGACAACACTTACCAAGAGTGCTCAGTCCCAAACCTCAGTGTCAACATGGCCTCTGTGTATGACTTCAGCAGAGTTGAGATTATGTCTTTATCTGCTCCAGAGTTTTGAATTGGTCAAGGGTGATTTCCTAAGAAAGTCTTTGTGCTATCAATAAAATCTCTTGTGTGCTGATGTGTTAATTGCTCTTGTGTGCAAATATGATCTAGAAAAAGCTGTAAAATCTTGAACAAGTGCTTGCACATCATCAGTTTTCATTGTTCACTGAATAAATAAAAGATGAGATCATTAAAACATGTTAGTAATGTTCAATGAATAATAATAATGTTTACTGAGACGATCTAAAATAAATAATATTAATGAGCATTCTCATACCATCATATGAGTACAAATATGATCATTAACTTAACCTTTTATTACTTTTTATTATGTTGTTGTTAAACATGCAATAATGTGTTTTTAATGAACTCTTATTTACTGAACAATGAAATAGCTGAGTTAATAAATTTAATTAGCCATGCAAAAATGTTAATTTAAAAAAAAAAAAAGGGAAAATTACATCTGTCTGGAATACTGCTGCTTCCGCAGCTCTATGTCAGAAAGGTTGCCAGGACCCACTCACACAACGGGGTCACAGACACTCAGAGTGAGAGCACTGCTGGAGCCCACCCATGGCAAGGGACCCTAGATGGTCCAGGGTCCCAAAATCTGAGGCTCAGTATGGCTCTCGGGGTCGCTGCAACAGGCGGGATCCTGGAGGGCTGCAGTGATTTCATGCTCCCTGCACATCTTGGAAGAGCTTTGAAAGTTTTGTCAAACTAGAGCCTCAGACATTGTTGCGAGGTTTGTCTTTAAAGGAAGAAATCTCAAAGGTTGATCTCAAGATCAACCATTTATAAAACTGCACTCTTTCTTAAAAAAATGTTTTTTAAAAATCTGTGAGAATATAAAACCTGGTTTACAGTCCCATAGGATTTATTCCACTAGATTGTCAAACCTTTTGTGTAAATTATTAGACGACACAATGGAGGCACAATTTCTACATAGTATTCACTAGAAAACAGAAATTATTCTTCTTTTAAATTAGGGTAATTGGATTAGGCAGCTGGCTATGTGAGTGCAATACTAACCATGTGCTAATGCATTTTTTCTGAGGCTGTTGCCTGACTAAGACACTGTATCATTGGATTTATCAAGGAAATTTCAATGCTACAGACTGTAGGAAACATTTTTTTCTTGTTTGACAAATGCCTGTAGACTGAGTGCAACTTTTTTCTTTTATTTGCATGCCCATAGGTATGCCTTTTTTTTTTCTTTTTCCCTGTCCTCAGAAAATGGAGGTGTTGGAAAGAATGATTTCTCCATGAGGAAATCTCCACATAGGGAAGTCTCTACTGGATGGATTGAAAGTTTATTAATATTAATGGAGAGATTTCAGGAGTTTAGATCAGGATATAGATAAGCCATTCTGGTAAAATACAAAAAAAAAAAAGAATGAACAGTCAAACTTTTTAAATAAAGAAAAATCCCGATTAGACGGAATTATATATTCTATACAACAGTTTAGTAAATTCTGCAAGGTGGAATCCACTTTTTTCACTGATTTCACATACGCAGTACCCGTCTTTTCACATTCACATTCACTCACCTCAGATTACTTTTACAACTTTTACCACACTTTTTTTAGTCCTCACATAAGATATAAGCATCTTAATTCAATTCACTGACTTCCAGATGGCAACAGTGACTCAGTTTGGAGAGTGGTCTTACTGAGGACAACCATATTACTGCTCAAAGAAATTTAATGTCATTCTAATTTGTCATATGAAACCTGAAAAATGGAATGTTTTAGTCTACAAATTCATATAAGAAAGTGAGGTTTTGTACATTGTCTTTAACTGTCTTATTTGAAAATTCTTCCATTTGCAGTATCAGAAATCAATGGGTTGGTTTTTTGGCTTTTTTCGAGAAACTTTTTTGAAATTAAGTATTTTAAATACAATAGTTAATCCTTGGAATATGCACAGTTTTAGCTGCAATCACTGCTGTCTCAATTTTAAATAACTTTTATCTTTTGACAACAGTAGCAGTTTTGTAGAGGGGGGAAATAATTAGAATGCTTCATGATTTCAACTACTGAACATGATCGCATATACCTAAATGTTTCCAGTTTTGAAAATGAAATTTTACTACTCTGTCAGGATAATGTTCATTTTATAGTTTGAGCTTTAAAAAAAAAGTTGAATAATTTTTTTAAAGGACTTTATCTTTATTCCTCAGAGCAATTGTAGATCTGAAGTCAAATTTACATTAATTCGTTCTAGTAGTCTGATTCTCAGTTAAAAATCTAAGACTTAGAAGATAGAATGTAATTAAGCTATGTTATATGCAAGAATATAATTCTGTACCAACTTTCACCCTATATTTTTAAAATGGAAAATGTAAAAGGCATTCATAGTCTAAGGTACACTCTGACTGTCGAGTGCTTAACTTCTGTGAATCTTTTTACAGGTCACACAGGTGATTGTTGAATAATGAGCGGTCTGAGAAACCTTTTGGCAATTTTAACCATAAATGCGGGTGTAGAAAGAATGAAAAAGAAGCCAATCTGTACAATAAGCTGAAAATAACATTACTCATTATTACTAATATGAGAAAAGTTGGATCTTTTCATAACACGAGGAAAATGAAACTGTTTGTGTCCCACGTCCTGTTCATGAGCACAGGCCCAGATGTCCCTGGGATGTGAGTGGCAGGAGGTAGGTACCAGTAGTCTATGGGCATGTCAGGCTGTGGAACAGTTCATAGGGAGCACAGAAAAGATCAGAATATATGAGAGTGGCTTCTGCGTAGCTCAGTAGCACCTTAGTGATTTATGAATGTAGTGTTCTCTTTCATTTGGCTTGCTGAATTTCTACACTTAGGAGAATATAAAAGGGATCGCTTTGGTTTTTGTCATTTCTGACTCCGTATGGAAGAAAAAGAGACGTTGTTTAGCCATCACAGTTAAGGTACGCCGTGCTAACTTTGAATTATATGAATCACGTTAAAGTGGATTTTAAAGATGGACCTGAAACAGAGCAAAATGAGTTTATGTTTTATAGTTCCTGTTGCTGTGAGGAAAGAATGATACAACCTATGCAGTAAGGGAAAAAAAAAAAAGATCCTCCCACAGCTGATTTTACTTTGGTCCTTTTTTTTGTACCCTTGATTAGGGGTGAATTTTTAGAGTTCTCTGCACATTTCATGTGTGATGCTCCCAAACAAAGATGGTGTGTAGTATACTTGTAGTTAACATAACAACTTGGCTACCAATGTTAATCCTCAGCACATTTAAAAATGAGGATAATGCAAGTGTGCATACAAGTAAATTCACATTATGTGGGACTTGTATAACATTTATAATTAGGATTCATTTTTAAATTGCATGAAAATGCCAGGAGGAAATTTAAAGTGACATGTATTACTATTATGCAAATCCAGCACTTACTAAATTCCTTATTCTCATACTAAAATCTGCTATCTAAATAATTGCTTCACAACTGGAAATTATTACCAGCAGCCAAATTCTCCTCTGCCTTCCAACCCTTCCCTTGATCGTGTTTATTCAGTAATACAACAGCGTTCAGCAGTGTTGATAAACATGCTTAGTGTTCATTTGGTTAAGCTTCAGTAAACTGAGCCTCTGGAATTAGCAATCATTGATTACGAGGATGCAGTACATAGTGTGGTATATTAAACTACTCCACCAGAACCTTAGTGAAAAGAGTAAGGAACATTTCTAAGCTCAGTTGACATTTGTTACTTTTTTCTTGGCATTGTCACTAGCTTTTACATCTGTTCATAAATCATTTTTAGCTTAATGTAGTATTGAGCCTTGTTGTTTTGCAGTAATAACCAGGGCGCTGCCCAGCAGAGGGAACACAAACAGGTAGCCAGACTTAATTATTAGGACAGGTAATGGTGACTTCAATTCCTCAGCAAGTGAGAGAAAATCATCAGGATCTGATAATGAAAATAGATTCTTTTAAAAGATAATTACAGATGGAGTAAGATAAGTAGAGAATAAACTTCCATAACAAGTTTTTAAAATATCAAACATGCACAAAATATGCAGGATTTCTGCTTCATCTGCCATATTGATTTGTGGGCTGGCAGCATGAGAAGCTCTTCCTCACTTTCACTTGCTCTGCTTTTATAAGAAAAACTACAGATATGAGGCCTTCTTTAATACTTAGAGTTTAGAGCTGGACAACTAGCCAGCCAAGACCAAGCAACCTCTGCCTGACTGTGGCCGGAATCAGAGTTTTCCTTTTTCTACTTATAAAAAGGCTGATCCACCATATGATGAACAAGTCCATAGCATTTACCGGGAGCAATTGCTGCAAAGTAAAACTTCCTATATCGGCCACTGGAGCTGAGCTACCGTGGCGCCCTTGTCGGGTCACTAGTTGCAAGAACAGTAATCCCGTTAGAATTTGACCACCCAGGGAAAAATCTCTACCACTGCTCCAACTGTTGTGTTTCATAAGAAAAGCAGGGGGAAATGAAGAGATGCTCTAGTAACAAACATTATTTACTCAGAAAATTAGTATTTAATACTTTAAAATGGTGATTTACTTCCAAACACGTGGGTCTATTACAGGTTTCTATAGTGAGGTCTTGGAGTTTACCATTTAATCTTTGCTTCAAAAGTAATCAAGAGCTGAATTCATTTGACATGGAGCTTGGTTTAAATTTGCTTGATTCTCTTGCTGGCATTTACACAGTTTTCATCTGAAAACATGCAAGATTGAACAGTAACGACATATTTTTACAAGCTACCAGTGGGCCTTGCACTGGAACAAGTATTTGTGGCAAAGTAATTAAAGAGCAAATTTTGCCACATATACTCTCCAAACAGATGTAGGTAAATATTCCCAGTAATGAACTGCCGGCATTATTTTAGTTAGATGAAGTGGCAACAGCAAGACTAATTTCAAGACATATTTACAAAACATGAGGTCATATTTCCAGATGACTGGCCTGCTACTGATCCCACTGATACCAATGTAGGTCTTGCATCACTGCCGTTCTGTCTCACACATCTCCAGCTGTTATAAGTTCTCCATGCCCACTTTTGTAACTGTATCCCCTAAGAACAAGAATTTCACAACTTAACTATGATTACATGTCTGAAAAGGTGCAATTACATGGGGAAAATATGCCAACAAGCACAGGAGATTGTGATCCAATCTCATGTGCTATTTTGGAAACTTTTAATCCTCTGTCTATTTTGCCACCGTTTAAACATTAAAAAAGAAAATACGAAATAATTTCTCAGGGCAATTAGGTTAATTCTGTCACTGAGACAAACCCTTTGTACTTGGTTATAATCTACACTCATGGTCTCTGAATATAGCTCTGATGGTATCCATGCTGCTGTTGCCATAACTGGAGAAGCTTAGCACATCTGCTATACCAATCTGGAACAAAAAATGTAGACTTGTAATTCCCAGAAAATACTAGCACTTACTTCTGCCACCTCTATGTGGAAAAATGCTACAGACCTGGATTAAATTCACTTAACGCTAGCTAAATGTAAAAAGGCTGTGAAGCCAATCTACATCAGACATTTATGTTTTGTCTATAGCCGTGGAGATGAAGAGAGAGATAACTCATCATATCACATCTTCGCGCTCAAGATTTTTTGGCTGTATTAACTGCTTTGGGTAGTCATAGTCCCTTTCATTGCAGTGGGACCCCATCTCTTAGACAAGCCACTTGAAGTGCTGCCCGCTACAGTTAGATGGGCTGACTGCTGGCCATTCTGTCTACATAGTGCCATGGACTTCAGTAGGATTTTCAAGAGTACTATGTCAGTCACTTTTTGTAAAATACGGACCAACTTGCATTTTTAAGCAGCGGATATGTTAGAGGGAAGACACTTTTCTTGTAACAGTTATGTCAAGCCTATTTTTAGAGGAATAGCATACAGCATACGTTTGTTAGTAGATTCTTCCTCCTGGAAGCAGAAGGCAATTTCTTAATTGCTTAAAAAAACATTAAAAAATATTTTTGCTGGCTACTTAGCTTTTAGTTGCACATTAGAACTCTACCAGGAGAAGAGTCCTAAAAGACAAGCCCCAGCCTTCCCCTGTGCCACCCCTCCTGCTAATGGTAGCAATATACGCAAAGTAGAAAACGTGACAAAAAGGAAGGTCCAAGCTGTCTATTTGGGATTTCTGAAGAAAAGTACATGCCAACCAAAAGAAAAAAAATGAACAAGCTGCAGCTCAACATTTCTTCTCAGTTGCAACAAAACTTATCCTCCTTTCCAAACAGTATAAATAGTAAGTATTCACTGACAGAAGGTAATTTCAGAAGCTAACAACTTCAAGACAGTTGATTCCTTAATGGCACCAAATGGATCTTCAGAACAAGTTGGTCTGCCAGTTCAGAAATGTCATATGATGCAAAGCTTTCCTTTTCTTACAAGAAATAAAAGATGAATCACTGGCTTCTGTTAGAAATCAGATTTTAAAATATCAACACAGCGTATAACTTCAATAGAAACTGAAGTGTTTTTCTACATTTTAGCATTTAATTTCACTCTGCGTGGTTTATAATCAAAGGTAGGTGCTGAGATAATTTAACTTTTAACCCGACTTCCTAAATAATCACTTGTACTCTGTATGCATGTGTGTGTATGTATCTGCCTGTCATTCTTTCTTCCAATAATTTTTCAAGCTGCTAGCCAATTTTAGCTAAATTGGATAGAAAGATACAAGTCTGAGATAAATTTAGCTCCTGCAAGATTTAGAAGAGTATCTAGCTTGAAGAAAGTGGAGGGAGAGGAGAGGGACAGATATTTGTGGAAGTTCACCCCTGAGGACACGAAGGATATGAGGTATCCTACGGAACTGTGTTTAATTCTGAGCTGGCCAGAGTGCCAATAAAAAGATTTACCTAGAAAGTAAGACATACTAATAATTCATAATGAACAGGGTACTTGGAAGGGAGGAACAAGGGTGGGGACAGATCGGTCTATATTCATAGGATCCCTTCAACTCGTATAAATACAATTCTGCTTCGTACTGATGGATGGGAGAGTTCCTTCAAATTTCCATGGTAAATATGCACAGCAGACTACAGTATGTATAGCATTTCTTATTTTAACAAGGAAATGCCCAGAAAGAAAATCAACTCAGCTAACTGAAAAATTGTAATGGAGACATTATATTTCTATTAAAAAAATAATATACTGAGTATATTGCTATTAATAAAAAAATAGTGACAGAGAAGTAGGGAAGCTATTGGGTGAGTTGAAGGAGAGCGAAAAACAGACATAAGGTGATGTGACCTCTTCAAGCTGGAGACCAATTTTCAAAGAAAGGACTACCTTGCCATCATCTTCCAGAAGTACGTCACCCGTTGGGCACTGGCAGATTTGAGGCGCCTAAGAACCACATGACGCTTTTTAATGTGCATGTACGTAAAGGAGGCAGATGCTTACAGAGATGTAAGTGGAAGGCAGAGGCCTTGTATTTCCAAAGGCAGGAAGATGAAAGGTAGACTATTATCAAGAAAAGGAACAAATAAAACTGTAAGCAACTATTCTTTAGCAGATAAATGAGAGTGCTTAGAAATATGGTAATAAGCTTTGGAAGATGGTGACAGTGTTTTGTAGCTGATGATAATGCACAATGTACCAGATCATTATTTCACAACTCAGTGAAATCATAAGCATGTTACTTGTCTAATGAATGTAAAATTATTTTTTATTTAATTTTGTAGCCAATAAAATTTGCATAAACTCTTAGGTTTGCTAGGGGTTTATGCTACCCACCCATTATAGTAAACTACTTCTTGTCCTTTTAATATATAAACACATTATTCATATTAAAAATTCATTTCAAATAATGTACTAAGTTAATTAACTTGTATTTTCCTTCTTCATTGAAAGCAACGACTGGAAACTAAGGCAAATACCAGTTTTATGAACAAATCTATGAGACACAAAATGAGTCAAACGTACCTTGCAAGATAATGTTGCTTACTAGTCAATAGCCTTACATAAAAACATAGCACTTTATGATAAACATTTTTTTCTGTGCACTCACAAAACTTTTTACCTTCCCTTTTTAAGATCCACAAAATAATGACGGTATATAAAATAGTGAGGAGAGAAGCAGTAGTTTCAGTAAGTGAGATTTGTAATTATTCCCGTAGCAGGTGTGTTCCCTTCATTCTCTGAAAAGCTAGTGTGTTTAGCCACATTAGGATCTCTTTGTGTTATTTGAATTCAAGAATGCTAACTCTTTTTCAGGAGTTTCAAGAGTGAATCTGGAAAAGATGCCGTATCTGCAGTTCTAAATGGGCTGCTGATCTTGGCCAATGCAGTCCTTCTAATTGAGGCATCCAAAGACAATTCTAAGGAGCTCTGAATCTTCTCTCAGTAAAGCCGACCACTAAAATTTGATAAGCATAAAATATTTGAATGATAGGTTGGAGAAATGCCATGAACTTTGAATGATGCTCATTCCTGAGCATCCTGCTGAGTATTGAGAAAGTCTGGGAAGAGAAAAAACCAATGATGTGGCTTACGCTATGTCTTCAAAAATCTGTAGAACTGTGTGGGGTTGTCTGTCCCAGAGACGTTTCAACTGCTGCTTAGGTGGAGTCTTAAGCACTAGGAAAATCCCAGTGATTTCACATCATCACTGAATATTATTTCTCCTCATAGTTTCTATATAAATATCACAAAGATCCATGAAGAAGCCATCAGAAACTTCTAAAAAGTACCAGTGGGGAAAATTGCTAACAAATGTGTAATTATTATTAAGGCTTTAATAATTAGGTACATACACGAAAGGATAACATTTTATTTCCTGGCTCTGTGTTTCTTTCTTTGTGTCTTTTTCTTTAAACACACAATCCGATTTTCATAAAAACCGATCAATTATGATATTGCTTAATAACTGCTGGGCATTTTTCAGGCACACAGGCAGTAAGCTTCGTAGAGTTTCAAATATGAGTTAAATTAACATCTTTATCAGCTAAACAATTATTCCTATGAGCTGATGCTTCTTCATCGGTTAGAAGTTTTCATTAATAAAAGTTAAAATTAACAAAAACATTGAGAAAATCTTGCCAGACTATGTTGCTGCCTAAAGAGATGGGGTTTTATAATTACTTAGGAAGAAACTTTCTTTCCCAGAATCTAAACCCCATATTTATATGAATATTTTCTTATGAATACATTTAGAATTTTATTAACTTGTTGGTCTGGAGGGGAATTGTCAAGTCTTGAACAAAAGGAATTGTCCTTTACTATCCCCATAACCACATGATAGTATAATGGCATAAGAGCTGGCTAAATTTGAGTTTAGATGTATAAAAACATACAGGGAAAAAGGATCTAAGGGAATGATATTAGAGAATCAGTACATATATTGTGACAACTATAGCCTCAAGGATGCATTTCTGCCACATTAACTCATTTCAGATTTCATTCACTATGTGGAGAGCCTGCAACTTGTGCTCTGAAAGGAATATCCTAAAGCTATGATCTATCAGTCTGGATATCTCACCTTTCTCTTCATGAGTTAAACAAGGATAAACAATGAAAATAAACTATCTGAAATATGGAAGGAACCTTTGTAAAAGTAACCTGGTTTCTCACTCTATCTCTCTGGATCTCTTTCTCTCTCCCACTTATTATTTTGCCTTAGAAAATTACTGAAGCATCATTTCATAAATAAATCTACTTAAATAATTGGATGTCAAATACTTGCCTGAAAATGTTACTCTTCTGAGAAAATTTATATTATGTGCCAGGAAAACAACATCACTATCCTCTAGCACTATATCATTACTGTTGTTACAGGTCTGTTAAATTTGTGGCATGATAGTATCTGGTTCAGAAAAATAAACGGAGAAGGGAGAACAATGCTCAGGATCTTGAGCACTATAATTCTATGGAATCTGATTCAAACCAATTTAACATCACAGATGATCTGACCCATAACAGATCTGGAAATCATGCCTCCATCTTCACTTTGGAGAGAAAGATTACTAGTGGGAATTGACCATGAGGGCTTCTGACAAATATTGATTTTTTCTAATGGTAATTACTGCAGAGACTGCTTGGGAGCATCTGAAAGAAGCATCTGAACATGAAATGCTGCCAGGAGTTGATAATATAGCTTGTCTTTAGTAGCTGTAAGTCACTGTGACCGGTGTAGACCTGTGCTTGCGGCTCTGAGTTTTAAATGAGTGGTCGTGCAAAGAATGGGCCAAAATAAATAACTCTGAACATTGTAGGGTACCCATATTGTAATCTTTTCCCACTGAAAAACATTTTTTTTAGACTAAAACCAACATGTTTATAGTGAATTGAAAAATTGTTTCACTACTAATTAATTACTGCAGAATGGCTTTATTGCCGGAGAAAAATCCTGAACAAAGCTACAGTTAACAAGGAGTCATTGATACTGTGGAATTACACAGGGCTTGCCTTTTCCAGGTGTACCCAGCAACCTCTTATAAAGTCACTTACAGGCCAATACTTCTTAAACAGTTGATCTGGAGTGCCCTGTTTCCTTCATGGACTTGCCGTATCTTATCTCTATAAGCATCTTTCCCTGAGCTGCTTCATTTGCAGTTCTTCAGGTCTAGCTTTTGCAGCTTAAATGGATCTATGACATTTGACAACATATACAGGTTCAGTACCTGGAAAATTATCAATACATCACAATAAAAGAATGAGTAGCCACTTGAGTATCTTCTGGGTTTACATAGCAGTTCAGGGAAAGGCGAAATATCAGTATGGCAGTTCTTTTGCTTTATGCTTATGCATCCTAAAATAGGAGGTTTAATAACAATGTATTTCGTAAGATTGATCTTCTGTGACTGACCAATAAGCCCCTGGAATGGAAGAAGGCTCAGAGGATCTGGGAAGGGCGATGTGCCCTGAAGCTCAGGGTCTAACGGCAGGGGGTGACTGAGCACAGGTGCTGCAAAGAAGCTGACATTACTGCCACACAAAGGGGCCAGGGTGGCCTTTGTTTCCATAAGAAGCTACCAACAGCTGAGTGGATCAGCTGGGGCTGTAAATGTTTCTCCTTGAGCTCATTAAGAGCATGAATGTCTCCCTGGGTCAGCCAGGCCAGCGTGGTAGGAGCGAATAGGTGGCCGAGCCCGACAGAGGGTATAAAACCTAAACTACCTAAAGTATTTTGAGGAGAGCAATGGGCTTGAGCTGACTGCAATCTACTCATTCCTACCCAGTGTAGTGATGGCTAGTGTACTCCATGGACCAGCAATGGGAATCACATTGGTATTGTGATTAAACTATTTATTCCAGTGGCTATATATGTTTGGTGAAGTGTACCTTATGTTTATGTTGTATTATGCAATATATGTTGCATTGCTCTGCTAAATCAGAAATCAGTGTAGTATCTACTGTCTTTAAATAAGTAAACTTGATATTAAACATAACACCCTCCGTGTGTGGAATAGCTAAAAGAATTTGGTCAGAGACTATTTGACTCTGACACCTTCACATGACAAATAGCAGTTTAGTAATAGCTGACAGGGCTGGGGAACCAAGTGAATCGATTGGTATTGGGTGCCAGTGAGAACAGAGGATTCATGTAGCATCTTTGTGCATGGATGTGCTTTTCAAGTAACAGGCAATTTTTTGCAAAGTTTTTAGATAATATTCTTCTGAGTTGCTGACCAGAAATTCCCTTACCTAAATGAACTAATGAAACAAGCCTGGCATCAAAGGTTGCAATTATTGCTTTGGTGAATGAAGGGGAAAGTGAAGCAGATTTAACATTTTAAAAGGTACTTTATAGTTATGCGCTAAACTTTCCAAGTGTTAAATGGAGGATTAAATTTGGTATTAGAGCTCAAAATATGAAATTTTATCAAATTATTCCTTCCATCTAAAGAGTCGAGTAAATCCAGTTTTATTTGATTTCTGAACTATTTTAAGCTTTATATGGTTTTCGATGCTTTAGGATATTAGTTAGTTAGAAGGATGTGCTGTCATTCTGTTTCTATATCTTATGTAAATTATGACATTTTTATGGTGGCCACTGTTGCAATAACATTGCTATTCTGAACTTACATTGGAATTTTTATATGTGAACTCTGCTTAAATATGTGCAAAGATTATAAACTCCAAGTAAAGAAAGAGAAAGCTTTGGAGACAAATAAGTTAAGCTGGCATACTCAATACTATTCGTCTGATAGAACTACCAACAAAATACAGGATATACTCTTATGTCTAAGCATGAAATACATAATGTAAACCACTGCTTACAACATAGTGTGGCAGTATCATCTTGAGAGATGTAAATATTTTGTGTTATTCTGTTACTGTTTTGTTCATTTGTTTTTAAACTTAATCACCATATAACACTATAATGTTGCCATTTCTCTCCCTTTCCAAGACAGAAAACTGTATCTCCTCATTACCAGGACAAACAAACATATAGACTTCTTGTTGTTACGTTGCGTTTCGCAGAACCGGTGTCACTCTAAAAAGTCAGTGTTGATGAATTTGAAAAAATAAGTTGCGGTCTGCATCTATAAGTGTAACACATGGTTTTGAGGGACTCTCCCAGACTCAGAACTGTATGGTTTACTTCCAGACTCTGTCATCTAAATTTATTAATACAAAATTAGGAATTATACAGATGCACCAACTCTCACTCGTTATGGCTTACATTGGGACTTTATTTGTAAATGCAAATACATAAGTGCAGCTTACAGTTTACTGTTCCCAAGAACAGTTTGGCAGTTACTGCCTATTGCAAGTTGCTCGCTAGTGCCAGAATGTACTGACGTTGTTGCTCTCCTCAAATATCCCTTCTTGTGTCCTCGTACATGGGATACTTCGGGTCAAAAAGCTGAGCTGTTTACATTGCTCATCTAATTTATCTTTACCTCTTCTGTATGTGGCTGTGTCCCTGTTAAAAACTTCTTTTCTTATGCTTTACTGTCATGATACAAGTACTGTGCAAGGGAATAAGGTACCTGTGTCCCCTTCCCAGCAAGGATCACTGCCTATTTCTGCAGGGACAGAATGAAGAAAGAACTACAGATTTAAATCTTTTTGCTGTTGTCATGGTTTAACGCCAGACAGCAACTCGGACCATGCAACTGCTCACTCACCTCCCTGCCCCCGTAGGGTAGGGAGAAAAGGAAGGGGCGGTGGTGGGTTGAAATATAGACAGTTTAATAAAACAGTAACAGAAGAGGAAAATAATAACAATCGTGGTAAAAGAATTTACAAAATAAAATGATACAACACAAGTCACTTTCACCACCCAGTGATTGATTGCTCAGCCTGTCCTGAGCAGTGATCGCGGATTTCTGCCCCTCAGCCAACACCCATCTATGTACTGACCATGATGTCTATGGTATGGAATATTCCTTTGGCCAGCTTGTCCTATCTATGCTCTCTCTCACCTTCCACGGGAAGCTGAAAAAGTCCTTGACTAATATAACTATTACTTAGAAACGGCTAAAGCAGTATGTGTTATCAACAGTATTCTCATGCTAAATCCAAAACACAGCACCTACTAGCAAGAAAATTGACTCTATCCCAGTTGAAACCAGGACAGCTGTACATTCATGTATCTAGATATTTTTTCAGTTAGCTGTTAAAATGTGGTAGATTGTGCACAACAAAAACACTTTTAGTATATCTGGTCAAATGTTTTACAACAAATGATGTATTTGGCATCATTTAATTGTTTTTTTTTCCTTCTTGTGTGTATACTGCTGTGTTGATTCATTTGCTCATTCTTAAAAAAAATAGTTGCTTTTGAATAAGTTTGTGCTAAGGTAAAACTTTGAAACTTTTTCTTATGAGTATTATTTCTCTATCCTGGGCTTCAACTGTGTGATTGGTCTAAATCCGTTTATTTTTTCTGAGTGGATGATTAATATTCTGCAAGTTAGTATCGCTTCTGCCAGAATCATGTTCTGTTTTGTACTGTCTTTTCATTTAATCTGTTTAACTGGCTAGAATTCAAACCTCAGAAGATGGATAGCATTGGAAAGCCTCATAGGGATCAGGGCTTCTTGAACTCTAGCAAGTGTTATTCATTACTGGTTTTGGAAAATCTTTCATAAAACACAGTAGGCATGAGACATCTCATATTGAAGTCCATATATTATTTTAAAATAACCTCATAATTCAACCTGTGTGTATGTGTATACATATATGCCAAATAGTCAAAAGTAGTGATCTATTTTATAACTTAGTCTTTGAGTATCAAAGAGAAGACGATTTATAGTGAATTGCTCTTCCATCTTATGAATATCAGGCAGCTGATTTTTCAGGTTGTTGGTATCCGTAGAAAAAGAGGATTCCAAATAGCATGTCTCTTCTGAAAATCTGGGTTTGGTCAGCCAAAACCACTTACTAGAAATAATAGTGATGGTCACACTTCCAAAAAAAACCACTAAAGGTGCTTAATTCTCTAACTCACATTTGGTATTTAGAAAGCAGGAAATTTTCTCTCTTATAGGATCAGCTCTATAGCAATCGGAGTTCTTTAAAAGATGATGATGAACAAACTGAAACAAGAGTCACCTGTTCAGTTGAACTTCAAATCATTTACTACACGGCTGGTAAAGCAATAAAAAGGGATTGGATCTGTAGGGTGTGTGGTAGAAGCAAAAAAAAAAAAACTGAAACAAGAGGGCAAGAAGTGTTCTTTAACATCCCCTTGACTAGCTAAGCGCTGCTCCCATATCAGCCCAGGAACAGGTCCTCCCCATGAGCATAGGCAATCTCATTTTCTTTGTGCCACGAATGAGGAAGCAGCAGAAACAGTTGAGCCCAGCCCTTGCTGGAAGTTGTCTTTTAGTTCCAATGAAAACAAGTTGTCTTCCATTGTGATGAGAATCAGAGAGAAAAGTCTCTTAGAAGTACATCAATGACTCTACTTCTGTCCTTTCCAGGTGTACACAGGGGGATAGATGGCACCATGTTGTTTTCCACCTGGGGTATATAGCATTAGCCTTTACATTCAAAAACAGAAGCAGTGATTATAGTCTGCTCTTCTATCCCTTTCTTCTGTCTTTTCGTAAGTAGAATTGAAGGTAAAAGGGCATTCTGTCAGAGGAATGTGTACTCTATAAAAAAAATAAAGAAGACATGACTAGAAAATAATTTACAACTTAAAACAAGTAGGAAAACAGCCTGTTTAACATTTCTAATAGACTAGAAACTCAGCGCTTAAATTTAGCATTTTAACAACTATGCAGCTTATAAATCATTTTTTTAATGCAATATATTTTCTGCAGACCACTACGGTTGGTCTTTGCTTGATATTACCTTGTAAATTATTGAGGCAGTTTCATACAATGCATCACCTTTATTCATTATTAAGAAGGCAAGCCACAGAACTCCCATATTTTCACTTAGGTGCTATTAATAACAAGAAGAGAGCTCACCAAGGCAGGACAAGAATAAGGATTGTACAGAGAGAAAACATTTCAATTAAATTTTCTTCTTCACTGGAGAAAAAAGGATAAACATTTAAGTCTACCTAACAAAAAATACTGGAATGAATTAACAAAAGCTGACTGTAGCTTTAATTGAACTATTGATTTTTTGCTACTTTTAGCTAGCGTTTTCAAAAATACATACTTGCTAGTGTACTGGCAATAGGATTGATAATGCTTCTGTTATCCTGTAGTATAACATGAAATGTAGACGAGTATTTTTTTTAAACACAAAAAATAAAAGTTCTACAAACATCTTCCCATCTTATTTATTTATACCTATTTACTTACTTATGTTATATTCCCAGGCAGATGACAAGGATACACAGAAGATAAATGTTTGCTTATCACGTGGTAATGGACAGAGTGTGCTTGAAAAGCAATGTGCAAAATTCCTAACACTAGAGAGAAATCTGGACAAAGGGCAGTGCCATTTTAAGCAGTTGAGCTTCATGTGAAACATGTAAAACTTTCCACAGACATTTTGGAAAACTTGTGGCACCCTCTTGTTTTCACCCTGAGCTCTAGTTCTGTACAGGAAATTGGATGTTAAGTCGTGTTCCCACTCCTGTTTTGGATGCCCTAGGTGCTGCTGACAAATAATGCCTTCTCTTACTCACACCATTCTCCAGGGATGCTATGGCGCTTAACAATTTGCTTCAATTCTAGAATACCTTATAATTGAACACAGATAAAATCAGTGCAAGTCCTATATGCAGTTTATTATTACATCTTAATTTTTTTAATATAAATTGCCATGTATGTATAATATCAAAAGATACTAATCAAATCAGCCATAAACATCCCAGTCTGCATTTGCTTACTGAGTGTAACTACCTTTTGAAAAATGTCTCTCTCTGAGATTCCCCATGGGAACCTTACCCTTTTCATAAACCTTACTTTTTGATACACTTTTACCCTTTTGTTTAACGAGGCGGTCAGAGTTCTGCACTAACATTAAAAACGGAAAACCTATTTGCAGGGGTTGCTTTTTTTTTTTTTAAAATTGTGTTTTTGCTTTTCAACTTGTCCATGTTCATAACCTTTTTTGCTTGCTTTGTCATGAACATTCATGCAATATTTTTTAATGAAAATGTAGTCTTTCATGTGTGGATAAGAACACTTCCCATGAAAATACCAGGATTCATTATTCACTTAGAGTGCCGGCTCCTTTTCAGTAAACATCACTTTACCCAGCCAAGCAGCAGAAGAAATACAGTGGAATTTAGATGTCTGAACACAACAAACTGGAGCAATAAGTTTCTGAAAATATAGTGGAAGCTGAATCTTGGGGAAAAAAAAAAGTTAAGGCTGAAATATAGCTTAATATTTCGCTTGTTATAATGAAGACCAAATCTGAATGTGAAATTATTTCAGAGAGAAAAAGGGAAATATTAATTAGATCATCTTTTCTAGCCATGTCTGCTGAGAAAAAAACAGTCAGAAGTGGATTTCTTTTCAGAATTGCTTATTTCCTACCTCAGGTGTGGTGATAACTCCAGTATTAATATAATATTTTCTTAACCAATTCAAATTGTCTATTTACTGTAGAAACTTTTTTTAGGGGGGTTAATACACAACTCCTTACTTAAGTGAAACTAGAACATGACTTTGGGCGAAAGGTAAATTGAGATTGGAGCACGATGGGGAGTCAGCATGAGCTGCCTAGTCTCACTTAAGCTTTTTCATGATTGCTTATGTAATGTGTTGACCTCGGGATAATTTTCTGACAGCCCCAGAGAGACTTTTGACTTGACAGTTTTTCAACAGGAAGTCTTGTATCATATTCTTGAGGTTCATCTGAATGCCCATTTGCTTTGATTTTATATTGCTGATATAATAATGAGCATTTTAGATACTTCCTATCTTTAGTAATTACATCCCTCCTTTTGAGCATTTGGTATTAGGATACTCTGGGTTGCTCTTCAGCTAAACTGAAACTACCAACTCTATATCTGAAGTCTATTGAAGTTATGGAACAGGTGCAACAGGGCCTTGTCCTGCCAGTACAACATATTTTGCTTATGTAGCAGGGATTGATAAAAAAATATAAGAGAAAAATTATGGGATCCTTTGTGTCCTTGATGAATTTTGCAATTTGCTTCATACACTTCATACAACTTGCCTTTTTCATCTCTGCTTATGAAAAAAAAAATCATTAATCTTTAGTAGAAAGCAAATGAAATTCTGAAGTTAAGAATGTGACACAGGGTATTGAGGGTTCAAAACAGGCAAAAAGGTTGCTTCTTTTTCATTTAACTAATGAGAAGATTGAAAACTAGTCTATGAAATAATTCAAATATTCTCTGGACAAATTTTGGATTCTGAATGGTTCTCATAGTTGAGATTTTCTTCCTTTGTTTTTATATTCCTCTTCATTTGTGTTTGCTTTAAAGAGCAGTTCCACAAAAGAAGAAAATATTTTAAAGTTTTGTGCCTTTTTTGGAAGAAAAGAGAAAGTAAAGAAAGGAAAATGCTCTTTTTTTTTTTTTTTTTTTTCTTAACTTTAAGGTAGGTTCTTTGAAATCAACACTTCAATCACTTTAATATTTTTTCTTGAACTACCATCAGGTTTTTATGCTTGGCATTACCTATTAATACATTTAATTGAGTCTGAATTTAGAGCACCTTCAATTTAGTTTTAGTGCTTGGTTCTATGCTCAAGAATCCTAAGATTAGAAGGACTTAAACACTGGCAAAAATGTGCAGATCCAGAGCCCAGACAAGTCTATTTGCAGACCATTAGAGGAAATTATTCTGAAGTCCTTTATCAATTTTATTGACATCAGTGAATATTGTTTTTAAAATGGTAAAACTCTAAATCATATCAGTTGGAGTGATTGTGCAAATGAATATAATATGGTGGAAGGGTATCCATTCATCCTTGTCAGGATACTCAGAACCACATGATTCTGGAAATAAATAAAGACAAACTAGTATGAATAAAATTCAATATATTACCAAACAATCCCTTGACATTTCTGCTGGATCTGCTATGGGGTATCATAGATGATACCTTATTTTCAAGTCTTGACTTGAAAAAAATGGTGTTCTGTACTAATGCTGACAATAAAGCTGATGACAGCACAGTAATGGAAAAATATGAATTATCAAATAAGAACACAACAATGATGATAGAAGACCAAAGTACTCTTAAAAATATGGTTTGCGTTTATTCATAATTGGAGGAAGTTCTGCTGAGCGACTAAAACTCTTGGCTACTTCTTCTCCATTAAAATATGTAAGTCATAACTGTAAACATATAATCAGCTCTTTATAATGTCATAGAAGTAAAGAACAAACAGTTGCTAAACAAAATGAGAAAAAATAGCAATGAGCATTCTCAAAACCAAAAGAATATGTGATATGCACAAATTCAGGGGACTTATTTTGAGCATGATCAATAATGAATGTCAGGAATTGCTTAGTGTTTCCACCTAGAACATCTCATCCTATTCACCATGTCCAAAAGCCAACTTCCTCTCAGCTGGTGTTATAAGAAGGACAAACTCGCTTGTTGGTGTTTTTCCTGGACTTCACAACACTCTGTCTGAATGCAAAAGCTGTTGGATTGCCTGAGAAAAAATGTGAAATGGATTAGTTATTTCAGGGCATACAATGACAAATAATTTATTTTGGCGAAAAGAAAACCCAAAATACCCCATGAGGGATTTCAGAAATTAGATTTCCTAGGCTATTTCAGAGGCACTTTAAATATTGCTTAGCTTGGGAGGCAGGTTTCATCTTCTCAAGGGCTTCCCCTTGCTATGCCACAGGTTTGACATGCTTTGACATGCAGTACTTCAAAGCACTGCTCCATGTCGGACTGGAGGCGACTGTGTGCTGCAGGGAGAAAAGCAGCTAAAACCACACTGATGAAACTACAAAAATATTTATTGATAAATTAGTTCTGCAGGTACTTCCCTTGTGTTTTTCCCATATTTCCATCTCAGCCACGCTTACTGCCAGCAGGAGGAGCGAGATGGATTCTCTTGGGAGGCGGTACAAGGATGGCAGATTTGCTTTCCTTGCAGAAACTCATTTGCTGTGTCGGCAGACTCTTATTAAAGATAGGTACGTCAGTTAAGATTCAGAGATGAGGTTTAGATAGCCCTATTTATACCGCTAAAACATTCACTGCTGTTGACTGTCCAAAATGGGAGTTTTTACACCACTTCCTACAGAATATACTCTTATATCTGGACTGATGTATTGGTGTTGTGTAACCCCCTAATGGGGATGTGACTATGTAGAGGCAGTGCTGATACCACATCTATGGGTTATGCTCTGATTATTACGTCTGCTGAGAAACCTGATTTTCACTTTACTGACCACATTTGTCTTTCTTCCTGATCAGAGAGTCATTAAAGGACATCTTGACAAGCAAGTTTTTTAGACTTTAGGTATCAGCCATTGCTCTTAAACTGCAAGTTTAAACAGAAGGCCATCTGTGTAACACTGGCAATGCTTTTTAGTTGGTTTGTACCGTGTGTAATGGCTTGCACAGATGTCAGTAACGAGACTGAACCTTCTGCTGCCTGTCTGTGAATTGTTTCCCTCACTTTCTGGGCAGCAGTGCCAGGGAGCACAGAAGGGCTGAGAACAGGGATGTTCAGAAGCTCAGGACTGAATCTGTGAATTAGTAGTTTTATGGAGGTTCCAAAGGGGCACCAAAAAAGCAGCAAAGTCTGCATCTCTCCATGAACTGTGCCTGAAAGGACTCCTTAAAAGCAAAATACAGTTTAATCTTAGTAGCATCATGAGCACCATAATACAAAAATGAAAATCTAGCTTTTTTTTTCCTTCTTCCTGGCACAGGCCACCATCAAGTTTTGTTACAAAGAATAAATGCTGCTTTATTTTAAAAAAAAGGCAAGAAAAACCTGGGGTGGGGGCCCTCACCTCCAAGTCAGCAGATCTAACACAGAACAAGCATTGTTTGTAGATCTGTTGAGGCAGAAAATGTCATTTTCATAGCCATCTTTTACAAGTAGAACCATGCTGTCAGAAGTAGTAGAATTTTAAATTTCAAATCCATGATTCATCCAGTCATTCTATTTTTCCAATCTGTTCAATACTCTGCAACCCTCCAACTCTCATGGAAAATCCTTTGCTTACGCACCCATTTGGAACTGGTTTTCTTTTTTTTTTTTTTTCTTCCATCCTTCCTTCTTTCCATCCTTCCTTCCTTGTGGCATGGAATCACTTCATCTCCTGGGATCTCACCGCAACCTTCCTGTTAGCTGTTAACCTGTCCGTTCCTTTCACCTTCCCCATGGCACAGCAACAACTGCCTGTATCTGCATTGCTTCCAAATTCCAGTTTCCTTTTCTTACGTTTATTCTTTCTTCACATATTACCTGTGTCTTTCTGAATGTATCCAGCCTTCTGTTCCCTTCTTTCTCCCCCCTTTAAATTACTGTCGAATACTTTGCTTATGCTGTATTATACAGTAATACTTGGTCTGTCATGGGATCCTTTCCTTTCTCAGTCTTCAGAGATAGCCACTTACCTGATACAAAATTGTCTTATCCCAATGTAAGAGAAAACATCCACCCACGTGCCTTCATCAGCCAATAGAGACTGCTGCAGAATGGAGTGGTTACGGAGGAGCAGTCTATAGTTTCGTCTGGTGTGGAGACTTCTCAGTATTTCATTTTGATCAGCAGGTTAAATCAAAGATGATTATTTTCCAGCAAGGAGACGGTGTGTAGTTTGATGCTGTAACAAAGAATTCTGGAGTCTGAAAATGAAGCAGTAAAAGGCATTTTTGTAGTGTTTCACTCAAGCAAAAATGTGATTGCCTGCTTATTAAACGAACGTGTATTTGAGCCATTAGAACCGATCTTAGTATTTCCATTAATTCAAGTAGTCTTTGTAGTGATTTTTTAAACATTTCTAATGATTTGTATTATAACATTCCAGTATACTCCAACCAGGGAACTCAGTATTTGTTAAGAGTCAGGATTGAACACAGATGCTATTAATAGAGACCTGCTGGCGCTGAGAATACAAATTGAGATCTCTGTTGGAAATCCAGGCCTAAATCTAAGGAGGCACTTTCTATGCAGGCAGCCTGTCAAAATAAACTGAACTGGTGGAACACCAACCCTGAGAAGATTAATGCCCAAGATTTTTCTGTTTAATTTAAGCTGAGCTTTCTAGAGAAGCCCAAAGGACTCTGACACGCAGTTCCCAGTGAAAGTGAACACCTGACTTCCTTCAGCCTTATTGAAAATCTTAGCATGAGGCCATTTAAAGTCTGGCCTCTGACTGTCCTCAGTTTGTGCAGGTACGAGCTACACATACCTTCTTCCTCACTACCTCCTCCCGTACTCGCTGCCTCTAGATAGTGTTGTGCACAAGAGACAGAAATTAGCTACCTCACGGAAGAACACCCAGATTAAATAAAGAAACAGTTTCAATGGTATGTGAATATCTGATTTTCAATTACTCATTTCAGGGGGAGATTTAGAGAACTGTATGTGGGCTTTTGCTTCGTTTCATTTTCATGTGTCATGAAAACTGTCACACTGACAACTTTTGGATACATTTTCTGTGTGTCCGTCCGAGACTGCTGGGCTGCCTTTTAAAGGAGAGCGGCTGTCAGAAAGGATGTCAGTTAGTGCCTGTTGATGGAGTGGGGTTTGTTGTTGACATCAGTTTAGGAGAAAGTCCCATCATCTCATCTGCCATGAGGCCATAAGCAGCCATTAGATTCCTTTTGATACCTGGTACTTTGACTGATCCTTTGTTGTTGTATAGGAGCCCATTCAAGGCAATGGGAACTGGAGAAGGCCCCAGGATGCTAATAGATATTAAGTACCTCTATAATTGAATTGTCTTTTAGTCTCCTTTGAATTAAGTTATTGTTTTTATATTTTGTGATAACACATACCACTGCTATTCTTAAAGAGTAGAATAAAACAGAAATCCTTTAAGCCATTATATCTTTATTACCATTTAAGCCTGAGGACAGATGCATTATTCATATAAATCTCTAAGGGTGGCAATTAATATTTAAATATATCTCTTCAGGAGGGGTTATATGAAAAATATTATAGGGTCAACTAGCTTCAAAATCCAGGATCGCTTATTGAAAGATTAGGACTCGTTGATATAATGACTGCAAAAAATAGATGCAGCTACTGGTTTTAATGAGGAGAGGAATAACATGTGTGCACAACTGAGTCCTTTATGGTGTGTTACAGCAATGTATCTTATCCACTGAAAGAAAAAACAAATTTTTCAAGACTGCTTGGCAGGCCCCCGATCAGTGCCAGATTAGTTTAATGAAGCACGATAACACTAATCTCTTTTCTAAACTTGCATTCCGTCTCTTATGGCCTTTACTTTTAGGTATGTCGGGTTATGCAAAAGCATAGAAAATATGGAAAAGCAAACATTAGGGTACTTAAACAGCTGCATGAAGGTAATCAGTGGTGTGAGGTTGCCATAGCTGATTAGTGTCAATAGATGCACTGCATACTTTTACATCTTTCCAGTTTTTAAGTTTAGGAGAGTGCACGCACTTTCAAAAAGTTTAGAGATGCAAGTGAAGCTTCCTTCATAATAACAATAGGATTCATGAGATGGAAAATTATTTCATCGGAAATTTCATATTATCTGTATTTTTATAGTAGTGTGATATCTCCATAAATCTTGTCTAATTTTGCACCCATTCTCTTATTGTTTGAAATTGCGAATGCAATGAGGATATTGATATGTTTAAAGCTGTCTGTGTCAAATCAGCTCCAGAGAGCTCTGTATCTTGCGGAATTTAACTCTGTTGCACCACAGATCTCCTCTTTTAAATTATAGAGACGTGCACTGAAATAATGATACGTTTTTCATCCACATGTGTGTTCTGTTATGTGCATGTGTGTGTCTTGTGTATGTCAGAATGTTTATGACTTGGTTTCTTTTTACGAGTGCTTTCATATTGATGCTGTGGAGAAAAACGTGAGAAGAAATCTCCCTTTCCAAATCTAGTTGAAAATACTTTTGGTCAAATACTCTGACACTGAACATCATCACAGCTTTATTAATTGAATACTCCTATACAGATTTACACAAAGTGGAGATCTAATGTGTGTTAAATCTGAAGATAAAAGAAACAACATTAGTTATTAAAAAGACTTGCTAACATGCAATGCGTACATAGTCCAGCATGTCATTTTCTCAGTTAAATTTCCATTGAAAGAAATATTTTGATACGAAGATGCCAGATAAAATATTGTAAAATTAGTATTCTTATACAAATTAGTAGCAGTATTATAGATGTTGGTGCTATGGAGTTGTTTTCACTTTTTAGAAATGCCTGCCGGGAAAATTCAAGTTCAAGAGTTTGGCTTGACATAACTGAACTGCATTGTTGGTGTGCTGGTATTTAGAAACCACCCAATTATAAAGGTTTGGGTGACACGTACTGCTCATAAATAAAAATTAAAGACATGGTATTTTTAATAAGGTTAAATGTGCAGCCTATGACTATTTTGGTGAGCAGTGAAGAATAAGGTTACTTACCTTATTCTTTTATTTGCTATGGCAAACGTTACCATAGCAAATATATCTAGTAAACAAAAAAACTTTTTATGGGCTCTGTTGTAAGTGAAATGAAAGTGATTAAAGTAGCTAATAAGAATTTAAGTCCAAAATATTAACCAATACAGTTACATTATATGCTAGAAAATACATATATAAAAAGAAAGTGTTTGGACACTATTTAATCTGTTTACTGCTGAATACAACAGTACCTAAGAGCCCCAGTGAGTACTTGGGCCTTATTTGACCGGGTGGTCTACATAAGAAAGTCGCACTACCCGGTCTGTAACCAGTATCATCTTGTTGGTCACAAACGATAACTGAATACATTTACTTCTGTGCCAAGTGAAGTTGACAAAAATCGGTATTTCACACAGTGACATGATTTCTCTTAGGCTCTGCACAGATGGCAGGCGAGATGCCAGGTAGGTTTGGAGCTCAGGAAGCTGTCTGCAACATGCTGCGGTTTCCCCCCCCCAGCCCACGAGCCCAGAACAAACAAGGGACTCGTTTCAAGAAGGAGTTGCCACTGTGGTTCTTGCAGTTCAGACACAGCTTAATCGACTTCATTTGTTCCACTTTGGAAACCTTTGCCTTAGCATAATCCTGCTTCCAGCTTTGTTCTTTCCTCTCGGCTCACAAAAGAAGAGTAAAAGAAATCTTGTGGGGCACAAGAGCATTGAAGTAAATCTAAGACTAATCTGAAGCTAATGCAGCAGGAGTTGCCTAGCATCATTCATGTACTTAATACAATTTTTTGCTGAAAGCTTCCAACCAAGATCAATTACATCCCAAATTATTTTAGCACATCCTCTTCCTTCTGCACAGGGAATACTGAATTTTGTTTTGTTAGACTTGTTCATCACATCTCAGGCACTTAATTTTCTCAGGAAAAAATGTCAAAACAAAATGTGTTAACAATGTAAGGGCTTCTTTTCATCCTGTTGCCACTCATGTATTTTCAAGGCTAACTCAGCATAGGCCATCAGCAGATCTTAATAATGCCTCTATTCTTCAGATATCTCATATGCTAAATGGAGAGCAAGGTTTACACCGAGCTTCACCTTCTCGGTGAGCTGGCTTGTCCATACTGCTATCCCACACACTGCTTCTATGTGAGACTGAGTTCGGTCAGGTGAAGGACAGGCTTGCATTGCTCCTGCTTGAACAGTTTTATTTATTTGTGCTGGGAATTATAGCTGCCTTAATAAGAGAAGTTTATAATGGTACCTATCTGTTTCAGTAGCCACTCTTTTTTGTTGTTTTAGTAATTGCTGCAAGTCCAAAACATTCCAAAGCACGTAGTTGGGCAGGCCGAACAGTATGGCAAAGGAAAAGATAATGATCCAGCAAATGTTGTGTGGTAGTAATCTATAAGTCATGGGAAGAAGGAGGTCAATGCTACCTACTTCTACACTATGTATTTGCAGAGCCTGCCTCCTGCTTAATTAGGTTCATATTACTTAATTACTATTGAGACACGAAGGAGGTATAGATATGTGTCTCCTCTGAGATCCAATTTTGCTAAAACAAAAGGAGCCAGAGGAAGTTGGCACTAATAGAAATTTATTAACAAATTTCCAGTTTGGCACCTATTAAGTAGACAAAAAATTCTATTCACTAGAGGAAAAGCATCAGCCAAGGGCTCAAAACATACTTCATAGTGACAGGTATTTAAAATTTGGCAAGCTAGGGAGGCTTTGGACTGAGCAGAGGGTCTAAAAATATAAGGAGAAAAAAATTCAATTTATTTACACTACATAAAAAGCTTAGATTTAGCACTTCCCTTTATAAAAATAGTATTTAAAACATAAAATCGTGTGTGTGATCACTGTCCCCACAATATCATTCTTCATCACCAGAACCACTCAAGATGGATTTCTTATTACTGAAGACCAGAATTCTACATGTCCTAATTATTGCAAACGTCCAACACTTTTTGGGTAAGAAAATATTCCTACACAGAAAGGTGCCAGTAACAAAAAAAAGCACGGTAAGCCTGTTTTTTTTTTATTGCCCCTTTATATTTTCATGCAAATTAAGAAACAGCTGATTCATTAGGTGTTTGAAAGACACTTTTGCTAGCCCAGGTACAAGGTCTTGCAGAAGTGCTGCTAAGAAAATCTTCCAAAAGAGAAACAAACTATTTTGATGTTGCAAGAAACTGAAGGGGGTTTACAAATGGAAAATTTAGGGATCAGAACAGCTGCATCTCTTTGGGCAATTCCTCTGACCTTGCCACCGAATTTCCATACACTGATCATTCCTTCCATCACTCTAATTTGCTATGGGTAAGCAGAAAACACTTCTTTAGCATGGTGTTTAGGTCATTTTTAATTAGTTTTCTAGTTTTGCTCATCTCAAAATGTAGAGCATCGTTACTAATGCCTCTTGTATTGGCTATTTTCTGATTAACCTTCCTAGTATAAAGGGAAATCAGATGTTGTTGCAATTCCCTTTTCTTTGTTCATGTAGCAGGCACACACATAGACACCCACCCATTTTTGCTAAGCTAAATTCTTTAATTTTATATTGAAATCTATTTAAACTGTTCCCAACCTGCAACAAAAACTTAATCAGGGGGAAAAAAAAAAGGAAAAGCTGAATATGCACTTAATTAAATTTAGAGTAGCAGATTGGAACTCTTCTTTGGACAACTATTTGTAGTTAAATTTCCAATAATTTTTACACTGATTATTTCTGGAGGTAGACAGCAGAGGCTGCATAATGACACCCTCGTGATTAGCAAGTGAAGAGACTGCAAACTGTATTTTACTCTTATAGGGTAAATGATTAGAAATTAACCAACATGCTGATTTGGATTTCATTTCAGTAAGTAGTATTTCATCAAGCTGCAGTAACATTTTAATTAGAACTCATTGAGAGTACTGCTGTATTAGGAATATAAAAATGAAGATGACTTGGATGTTAAACCATTCATCAAACAGTTTAGTTCAGCCTTCCATCTCACCAGTAATGTTTTTATATTAGGAAAAACTATTTGGTTGCTATTCTTTTGGTGAAATTTGGGTGGTGATTTATTTTGACAGGTATAATATCAATTCAAGAACCTGTCATGTGGATTAAAAAAACCCCACCACAAACCCAAAATGGAACCCAAAACTAATTTCCCCAATAGATGAGCCACTCTGTGTTTTTTTTTTCCTATTTAATAATGATAATGATCCAATTAAGCTAATGAGTTTATTAAAATTTCTCCAAATACAGATAAAGCAAATAATTTTCCTGCGATTTTCATGCTTTCATATCATAAGGATCAGTTCTAGACAGGAAAATAAGTGGTACCATGACAACAGAAATCTTTGACTTTTTTCAAAAAATCCTAGTATCAGGATGATTTCTATTATTGCTGAAGGCAAAATAATGTGTATCAAATCACCATCTTTGTTGGCAGTTTTAGAGGAAAATAAATATATAAATAATTCCAATCTGAAGGGAGGGAAATTTTAAAATTCAAAGCTGACCCATTCGTCAGCAGTTGGAAATAAAACATATAAACAACCCCTCATCTACTCATATGTCTGCTCAACGTGCTATGTTCAGTCCACATCAGGAACACAAATGCTTATTGCTGCCATCATTACAAACACAAATAAAGGGAAAACTGTGGGTTTTGAGCTGTGAAACATATCACACACCTTCCCCTCTGTCCCTTGGAGGGCAGGGACATAAGATACTGAGTCACTTTTTTACATTAAAGCGCTCTTCCAAAATTCTGAATGAAATAACTGAATGAAGAAATGAGGGAATGAATTGTTTCTGAATGAAGTAATTATTTACTAAGGAAGCAGTGGTTTAGCGTCAGAGGCAGGTGAAGGTTGTAGAGTTAATACCTTTTATTAAACAACTGGAAAACAGAGACCACCTTCTGTTTGCTCTAGTCCTTCTCGAAATCTAAAGTAGTTGCAGATTTCAGAGCTGAATATGAACTGAGAACCTACTGATATGTCTAACCTGGCAATTTGTTCCATAAATTATGTAAAAGTCAGAAAAATATCCCAGCTCTTCCCACAACTCAATTAATCAACTTTGACTATAATAGAAAGTGTTAACTGTGTCTTATTTAGATTAAAATAACTGTATAGGAATAGGTCTATATGTAGATATCTTCTGTGCAAGGACATCCAATTTTTAAGCAGCCACAGTTCAAACTATTTCAAGTGTCGTTGCTTTGTGAAAACGTCTTAGAAGTTGAGCATGAGGCCAAGAGAAGAATCGAACGAAGCAGGACTAAAATTGTAATATGTATATTAGAGGCTAGCTTCTTATCACAACACACAAATGTAATTGTTAGTAATGGTGGGGGAAATATATGCTAAAGAGAATCACTCTTGTTCCTCAGGTAGGTTTTCAAAAGTATTTTGATGATCATTCATCATCTTTAGGAGAAAATTAGGATGCAGGGGCACGAAAGCAGGGTTAGCTTCACCATACCCTGCAGTGGTTCCACATGGAGTTAAGGGCAACACAGAGTTCTTGTAGCCCTGGCCCATCAGCTCGGTGGGTCCACTCCATGTGCAAGTCTGCAGACCTGGTAGTCTGGTGCCTCGCAGGAGCTTTTAGGTGTCACCCATCCTCTCCAGTGGTGTTCATCGGTTGCCTCAGTTAAGTGTTTATTTTCCACAATTTTTTGTTATTTTTTTTCCCAACTTATGATCTCATTAATATCTTTTACCTCACATTCAGTTCTGGTTTTCCTCTTCTGACTTGGTCAAGTGCAAACCCTATTGCTGTTCCCCTGCCTCTGCCTTATGATGTCCTCATTCAGTCTTTTCTGGGTGACCCCTGGGTCTTGTCATCGCAACTTCATTTTGCTCACAAAATGAGCTAGAGTTTACAGTTTACCAAGTCCTTTGGCGTGTATGCTGTTTCCTGGGGTTTTTTTCACAACACCGCTTGGAATTTTTTAGCGTGTTTTTAGCATACAACTCTCTTTGGTTAAAAACAATAATAATAAAAACGTACTCCAGTTAGTCATATCTAAATCAGTTCTGTCTCTTAAGAAAATTTCAATGGAGATGTTGTAGACTGGTTGATTAGAATATTTCAGTGTTATGCCACACAAATGATCAGAGACTACAGGTCACATTTTGAAGAGGGTTGGGTAAAATGGGTGTAAAGCAAAACTTATTATCATGAAGGACAGTCTTTCCTTTGATTTGAGTAGGTAGATTACTGATAAATATTTCCTTTGAAAATATGTCTATTACACAGACATTTTTCATGATTGTTTCTCTTGTTTTGAGAATAGAAGAGTTCATCTCTTGCTTATACTTTTTATGTATTATAAATGATATGTGTCTACCAATTTCTACTTAAAAGGGAAAAAGAGAATACTAGCATTTATGTAGTCATTCGAGAGATGTATCCTAGAAAACTGTGCACTAACTGTGTTGTCAGCCTCTCTGTATTTCTTAATGTGCAAGATTATTTTCTGTTATGCAGTGTCAGTTTGAAAAAAAAACAGATCTCTGGGTTGGAAAAAAATTGGTGCTTGAATTTGTTAATTAATTACTGATTAATTGTTTTGGTATAGTGAGTAATTTTAAGTGCTCCTTCTGGTTTGAGGGTACGTATACTTTCAGACAACACAATTCAAAGTAAGGAAGCTAAAAGAATAATGCCAGCTGTCAATCGCATGTGCCGGTTGATTTAAGTGGGAAGAGACTGGATCATATATTAGCACGTGATCCTTACGCAATTATAAGTAATGGGGTAATGATGACCCAGATACAATAACAGAGGCCCTGAGCTGAAGTTCATGCAATCAGCTAAAAAAAGCCCAATAAACTTTAATGACCTTCAGATCAAACACCCAGTAAATTTAACGTTCTATGCTGAATAAAACATACTGCTTCCCCTAAATCCCTCTTTGTGGCAGCACTGAAAACCTCTCTCTTTAAGGAACCAAATATGAGCACACTAAACTTCAAAATGCTGAGATTAAGGTATAAATTTTGAAGGAGCAGTTCTGAAGTCCATTACTAATAAGGATTGACATTTGAATATGGGAACCCCCTCTAAAGCAGGGCATATGATAAAAAAGCTCTTTAATAACCAAACTAACCAAATATTAGTGGAAGCAATTAATGTTTACCAAAATATTTCTATTTCTTTATTAGTTGTGAAAACATGCTGTTTTAAACTGTAGATTTTATTTACATTTTCTAACCTTGGGAATACACAGTAATTTAGAGTTAGTGTATGAAGAAATCATTAATTACAGTCCAAAAAAGCATGCTAGAGAAGCTCAGCTATTCCAGGAGAAACATACAGAATAGTAGATCAATCTAACACTAACTTATATTTCTCCTTCCAATTTTCTTGTCAGTGACTTATCACTTTGGGCTGCAATTTTACACTTTTTCTCCTGTCAATCACATGCACTGGTGTGAATCCAGCCTAAGTCTACAGGTTTCGATGGCATCGCTCTGTATTTACAACAGTATATCTGGGATCAAAATCCTGCACTATTTTAACATGCCTTCCACCCAGTGAAGCCTCTCTTCTCTACCGATGAAGTTCCCAGAGTGCACTTTCTCTAGACTGATACTTACAGTGTATAAATAATTTGGCAGGTGCATTGTATTAATATAAATGATGTGTCACAGTACTGATTCCCTCGCAGCCCAAGTGATGTGAGCAGGAAGAGACAAAGTGGCAAATGTGCCCATTTGACTCTTCTGCTGGTGCTGTTTTAAGCAGGGCTATATTTATCTGCAGCTTGTGGGGACTCTGATCCTTCCTTCATGCTTTTTGCATGCATTTTGTTTCTCTCATAAACTATGTGACCTTTTCTGCAGGTTAATATGAAGGCCTCAAGGATTTCGTTCTTATCGTGTCTCTTCCTTAAGAAGCTGCAGGTTAATATGAAGGCCTCAAGGATTTCATTCTTATCATGTCTCTCTCTTCCTTAAGAAGCTGTGTAGTCACAACAGGTTAAAATGAAGGCTGAAATGAAAGAGAAAATACAAGGTTATGGCAATGAGATATGAAACTTATTGAAACTTAATCTGATGAAACAAATGTACAAACTGCTTTGAATTCAATTGTAACTGCATAATTAATACGGTATTACATGAGCCAAGAAAATACAGTGTCACCTGTATGTTTACCATAGTAGTATCTACCCTGTGGACATAGAGGCTGATCCTACCACATAATACAGGCCTCGAGGCCAAATCCGTTGTGCACCCCCACCTTGAAGGATAGTTGAGGGGATGGTTTCAATACCATTGGATCACGGCTCAGCACTATCCTGCTTATCTAGATGTAAATAGCAGCAATGTGCTACAAGCTGCTATACTGTTCAGTATCTCTCTAAAAGGCTCTGTACAGGTTTCTTAACTGCCCCTGCTGATATAACATTACTTGTATGCATCAGAAGCTTTGCATCCTCACAATTCTGTCAGTTCCTTCATTGCTGTTTTTCAGAGGGCAGGACTGACGCACAAAAAAATCTGTGTAACTTGCTCAAGGTCATAGAGAAACCTGTGGCAGAAAATAGAATTGAAATACACTGACAATTACGGTTGCGCAGATATAAGTAAGTCAAGTCTAGTGTATATAAGAGTAAATATTGAAACTGGGTAAATTATTCACAGCAAGCATGTTATTCTGAATATTTAACTCCTCTTCTATGTAGGTAATTTTCAGATTGTTATAAATATGTTTATTTTTCCAAAATGCTCAAGCAACATAGTCTCATACATAATATTTGCTGAGATTATTTTCTGTATTCACCATTCAGCCTTCATCTGCAACCTGAATTTTTCTGATGGGATCACTGATTTGATGTTTTTGAATCTTCTCAGTATTTTCAAGACTACTATGGAATCATTTTTTATTTAAGCACAAACGTGAGCACACATACTTATGAGAACTGAGAACTTCTTATCACTTTATTGATGTTATTGAAAAAGAAGAACACTTGAATATACTATCATGAAAAAAGAAGATACCCAATGTCATCATAGCCAAATCATGAATCTTACTCAAATAGTCACAACTGTTTTTTCTCTGAAAGTCGCTGTCTAGTATCCAGAATGCATATATATTGCAATATTTTGCTACTGCCTGTGACAAAAATACAGTTAATTAAGCATGCTGAAAGGAGAACTTTAGCTACTTTAATATGCATTGCTTCTGTCACAGAATGTTCAAACAGTGGTGGTGAATCAATTTGAAAACTCCAAGTAGTCTGGTTAATATAAATTAAATTAAAAGCCCAAGGCTGCTTGATATGCACTTTTTCAGATGTTGGCTGAAATCCCGCTTAAAAAGTCCCTGCCAGACTCAGCTACAATATAAAAAATTATCATATTTCAACAAATTCCCATTTAACTGTCATGAACTTTTCTGTATTTGCTTTCACATCATTACTGATTACGGAGATATCTGTGTACAAACAGAAGCTCTCCCTTCTATTAGCATGTCCCTGATTCATTCACTGACAAAGCATCCCTGTGCTATAAAATCATATTCATTTTTGTAAAAATGATAGAAACATAGCGGAAGAAAGTTCCCTACTGTTGCTTCTGCTGGCTGTAATCCATCCTCTCAGCCTGCTCTACAGACAGCAGGACCTGTGGCCCTGGGCTTTAGCTTCCTGGTGAAGAGGAAATATAATGACTGGTTCCCTGCTGGCTTTGAATCCTGCTTCTGTAGGATCACCCCCAAACAGGGGGGAGAGTTTCAAAAGCAGAGGAGAGCATGATCACACATTCAAGCTTTTCCTTAGAATACAGATATTGGAGATTCTTATACCTCCTTTTTTTTTTTTTTCAAATCTCTAAATTTTGCCTGATTCTGGTGCATTTTCACATGTAAGTTTAAACCCACTTCTGAAAGTCGTCATTCAACTGGATCTCATTCATGTGCCATCTCAGCATATGTGTGTCATTTTCAGACCATCACTAAACCTATTATGGAAAAATAGATTGCGAGGACCTTAAGTGGTCCCTTTTACTCAGAATGGGATTAGAAGAACATATGGCATCCTTGACAGAAATGTATTAAACCTTTTTGTGTGTATGGAGACTTCAAACCTTACAAGAGGCAATCTATTCTGAACAGATCTCTCTTCTTAGTAAAGGGGATTTTGGATGTCTAACCTGAACTTTTCTTCTTGTAATTGTCCCATCCACACGGGTGTAGAAAACATTTCATTCTCTTTCAAACAGCCTTGTGCATACTTCGTGCTTCTTACCCTTTTTCTCTTTATATTCTCAATCCCCGTTCTTCTGGACTTTTCCTACAGATTTCCTAGACCTCTCACCATTTCTTTCACCCTACCTTGGGCTCTCTCTCCCTCCTCATTCTTCCTGAAGTGCAAAGCTTGCACAGGCCCCTGCTATCCTGCTGTAGCAAGTCTAGTATCCGGTAGAGCATGACAGTGTCACATCAGGCTGTATCCTGATACCTACACCCCAGGACGAAGGGTGTTTTTGTATAACAGCATTGCCTTGTTGACTCATATTCATCTTGTGATTCAGTGTAACCACAGACGTATTTCTGCAGAACTGCTACCAGACCATTGTTCCTCCTCCAAGCTCCGTGAAATTTTTATGCCTGACTAAGTCTGGTGCATTCCGCTTGTTCCTGGGAAATCACATGCCATCTTTTAAATCCCTATCTCCAGCTTGTCAAGATGAATCTTCCATGTACTGAAAGTCCTTGTTAGTTCCTTCCATGTGCTGAAAGTCCTCCTTAGATCACACTTGACAAACGTACCCTCCTTTCACTGCACAGGACTGGGCCCATGGCAGAGCTCTTACAAGTCCATTTCAATGCATCCTCCCCTTTTAGCTGGGAAACACGGATGTTGTTATGCATCCCACTAATATAGTCTAGTCTAGTTACAGACTTTGCCTGTCCACTTCATGAGAATGTCCTCTTGGGATACACTGGATAAAAAAAACTTAGGACGTCTGAATCTTCTACTTCTGCCCCATTCTCAAAGCCTCTAGGCGAGTAAAGAATATTAAAGGAAATGAGGCTGGTCTGACACAACTCATTCCTGACAGCTCCATTTTTGCTACTACTCATCTCCTTGTTATCTTGAGATGTGAACGTATGTGAATGATAAATAATGCAGTGCTGTCAGTTACTTGAACTATTTGTGTGTGCCATTACTTAAGAAAACCAGTTACAACTTGAACTGGTCAAGCATTTTTATGTTTTTAAGACCATAAATATTTATGGAATATTTTTATTGTAAAAATGTTTCATTTTACAATGAAAACTTGTAGAAAAACACAATTTTTATGTAAATTATTTACATTTCTTGTCTCTTATCCTCCATTTCTCCCGTTCCTTTCTCTATCAGAGGAAGAGATATGAAAAAAGGAAGCAAAATTATAAATATTATCAAAAATGAAAACTAAATCAAGTTTGTCTTATAATTTTGGGGGACTGTGAGTATATGGGGGGGAGGCAGTGTTCCTTTTTGTAGTATATAATATTGGAATGAGCTATATAATATTGGAATGAGCTATCTTCTGTCTAGCCCCTGCTGATGCACTAACAATAAGAATAATTAGAATATGTGCTAAAGTTCTGTCACCTATATATTTAAGAAAACAATTATACTGTAGAAATAGTCTTTCCTTGGAATCTTAAACCGTGCATAGTAATTCACAGTGGTATGTGTGTATCTAGATCACATTCAAAACAAAAGTAAGACGAATTACTCTGCAATCCCCTTTTTCTCCCCTTTCCATTATAAAAATGGTAGTACATTTGCATGAGCAAACAGTGAAACATTAGACTATGTCAGTGCAATCTTAATTTAGCCCTTGTGAGTATGTTTTTAATACTGCCTTTAATCAAATGACTGCATTTTTTTCTCTCATGAAAATCCTGTCTCATTCTGTGCAGAATGAATAGTATTCTTATATTTCCACAACCTGCTGTTACTTGGATTGTTCCCCATGCAGTTCTTGAGTTGTCTTAATCCTCTTTTAAAAAACTCATCCATGACTCAAATGCCTTCTTGTAAACAGTTGTTTTATCCATGAACCAAACAAAGGATTTTTACGTCTCCTGCCCACTCCATCTGTTTGCTGAGTACTGCAGTGTAAAGTATCTCTAATGCAGCTGAACACATATAGGAAATATCCTTATCTAGCCTCAAATATCTTACTACAATACAAATGCTAGTAGAAAACATGTTTTTCTGCTTTTTATTTTCCCACACAGAGAAAATGATAATGCAGTAAGTGAATCAGTGTGTGACCTCTGCTCAGCACACTGGAATCTCCTGTACGTCTTCCACTGCAGGTGGTTTTCAAGCTGCCCCCCATTTCCTAACAGGGCACAACAACCTCCCACTGCACAGCAGAGCTCATCCAACAGATGCACACAGAATACAGTATTTGCAGGAAGCACCTATTTCCCAGGACTTCAGTCAATTAGGCAACTCCACAATAAAACCAAAGTTCACAAACTCCTTTTCCCTGGGAAGGCTTAATATTAAAGCAGAAGGCATTAAGAGGGTGGCACACAAATACAGCTGTGCCTTCTTACTAGCCTGGGAACAGCTGTGCTGTGTAATTGAGAGAATAAAAAGCTCTAGGTTAACAGGGGTTGTCCAGGCTGGTTTGGGTTTGCGGTAAGAGAATTTATCTTTGAACATATTTAGTTTCTGAATTGCCTGCGGTAACATTGGTGATAAGTGCACTTGGTTTTCTGAAAAGTAGGTCTTTGAGGAGGTATTCATTAAATGCAGGAAGGAATTTCAGTGTCCTTTTTTGTTTTGGGTGGGTAGCTTCTGATAAGACCGTGAATCACTCTATTTGTGAGATATAGGTAGAAAACCCTCTTAAAATGGTTGCTAGTTATTTTGTGCTTATTAATAATAGGGAAAATATTAATAAATTTAATTATTGCTATTAATTAAATATTAATAAAGTAGGATACTAAGGTATGACTCTAGAAATGCATCTGTCTCACTTTATTTTCAGAGTAGGTTCATGTGTTCTTGCTTTATAATCTGTAGCCAACTTTCTAGTGATGAGGAAAAAAAATCCTCGCACGTTCTTGTACTTTGTTTGGTGGTATCAGCTTCCAAATTTTGTGTCTTTCAGAGACTTCTTAAGCTTTGTTGCTTGCTGCTTCCATAAAGACTGTAGGCACTTACATAAGGCATCCCTGTACTCTCAGTGCACAGCAGCTTGAATAATGGCAATATGGACGCTAAGCATATACAGCACAGCGTCCCTGTGGTCTTGCTCATGTTGCATGGGCCACAAAACACTTCTAATAATTAGATGAGACGGGAGAAAAAGTGTATGCTCCTTTTCTTTTGGGGTGGAAGAAAGGAATGAGCTCAAAAACTACACAAGGCAGAGTTTTCATGTTGAAAAGGCTGAGGCTTACAGGGGAGGCCTGAGCACCCATTGCTGTGCTGTACCTGGCTGGTGGCTGCAGGATCTTTGCGAGGACTTGGGGACATTGGTGGATGAGAAGCTCAACATGAGCTGGCAGTGTACACTTGCAGCCCAGAAAGCCAACCACATTCTCAGCTGCATTAAAAGAAGCATGGCTTGCAGGTGGAGCGAGGTGATTCTGACCATCTACTCCACTCTTGTGAGACTGTACTGCGTCCAGCTCTGGAGCCCCCAACATAAGAAGGACGTGAACCTGTTGGAAAGAGTCTAGAGGAGGGCCACAAAGATGATCAGAGGTCTGGAGCACCTCTCCTGTGAGGACAGGCTGAGAGAGTTGGGGGTGTTCAGCCTGGAGAAGAGAAGGCTCCAGGGATACCTTAGAGCAGACTTCCAGTAACTGAAAGGGGCCTACAAGAAGGCTGGACAGGGACTTTTGACAAGGGCGTGTAGTGACAGGACAAGGGGTAATGGCTTCCAACTGGAAGAAGGCAGATTTAGGTTACATAGTAAGAAAAAATCTTTCACAATGAAGGTGGTGAGACACTGGCACAGGCTGCCCAGAGCAGCTGTGGCTGCCCCATCCCTGGAGGTGTTCAAGGCCAGGCTGGATGGGGCTTTGAGCAACCTGGGCTGGTGGGAGGTGTCCCTGCCCATGGCAGGGGGGGTGGAACTCGATGATCTTCAAGGTCCCTTCCAACCCAAATTATTCTCTGATTCTGTGGGGTTGGTAGCAGAGTTGTTACGGTTGATATCTAACACAATGCCTAGATGAGTTGGCTTCTCTCATCTCTTTGTTACCATGTTGTTCCATGGCTGTTGGCTGTTCTGTTAACACATAAGACTCTGGCTGTTCTGTTAACACATGACTCAAAATTTCTCCTGTGTATATATGACATCTTTTATTCTGAAATAATTGTGTGACTGCAGGAACTAGGTAGTCAAGAATGTTTCTCTTTACCCAGATCTAGCTGCACAATCTCTAAAGATTGTCAACTTCTTGTATTATTACTGTGCATATAACCTACCTCTTTCTGTAGTAATGAAAATGCTTTGTTTTCTGACTTCAGCCTCTTAATGTTATGTTGATGTAATTGAACTAGTGTATTTTCCTGATAGGAAACATTGCTATCTTAAAACTTTTTGAAACACGTGTATTCCCAAGTAGGGAAAAAAAAAAAGAAAACTGTTTTTCAAAAGTTATTCTTTTCTTTAAGCTGCCCTCTGTCTTAAGGCCTGTCTGCTTCTCCCCGCAGGTGGGACCTCACTACGCTTTTCCGCTTCTGACCCTCCACTGGGGTGAGTAAAAAAGTTCGCTGCCCTTGGGTGTTAGAGCAGTAAGAATAAGCAAGAGCCTCTCTGCATAGTATAAGCAAGAGCCTCTGGGCATCAGCTGTAAGCATAGGTCTGATCACTCTGAAAGTGAGCAGTGTCTGCACAATATGCTGTTAATTTCAGGAGTTAGAAGAGGCTTAGCTAAAAAGTGAAGTTACTGAACAGAAAATTGGTTCTGTTTTACCTCAAACCAGTCACTGTTGAATGAAATTTTCCTTCATGAAGTCAAAACACTGCCTCTTTTGTGAGTGAAGCTGAATGTAAGTGCTTATTATTACTGTTTTTATTGCGTTCCTTTTTGTTATGGTGGTCTTTGGTATATGAAAGTGGCACGTGTAAGACCTAACTAGAGCTTCCTCTTTAAACCACTCTTGCCACTCACAAATTATTTGTGAAGCCTTTTGTCAGAAGCTCTTGTTTCCCAGTGTTTTAGGTGATCTAGGTGACAAGAATTTTTTGCTGAGTTTTACTTACTGTTTTTTCAGAAAACCTGAAATAGACAAAGCTTGCCTCTTGTCACAAGGTGAAAAAAGACATTTTTCATTGACTCAGTTTGCAGGGTAAATTTTAATTCCCCCAGAGAGAGTAATTATATTGATTAGCTGGGAAATTTGCAAAACGGTGATGGATCTGTGACATCTGCTGAAAGAGTTCAGAATGTTGCACTGCAGACGTTCTTTCTGGAACCTAGTGTATCTTCTTTTTTTTCCGTAGAGTTGCAACAATTTCTCTTTAGGCCTAAAAAGAGATTAAGGCTGGTTTTCTGATGAAAACCCTGAAGAGGAGGCCTGGTTCTCACTGCCAAGGAGCTTGGCTGATTTGCTGAGGCTCAATCAGCTGTATTAATTTTTATAATACCTAACTCAGCCGGTCAGAATGTCTCAAATGAACACAAGTAAAGGAGAAGGACTCTGTCCTTTAGCTTTCCCTCCCCTCACTTCTCATTTGCGAAGTGAGCATAGTACTTTTCTACCTGATAGGGTTTTGAGGTAAATGTATACACATATATTTCTACCCCCATCTGCTTGGCCATGTGCAGATGTTCCTGGCTGTGTATCCCTACTTGCACGTTTGTTCTCTGGTGTGTACTCTCATGAGGTAGCGACAGCTGAACTTTAACAAGCCCACATCCAAGATGAGCCTTTCTGGACATTTGTATATGTGGTTTTTGGTTGTTTTTTTTTTTTTTCTCTCCGGTGGTACAGCTTCAGAAATACAGATAAAGCTAAACAGAGTGCAGCCATTTAGGAAACTTGCACTGCAAAGAGTAAGTGGCACTTGTACCAGTCTCTCTTTGCACTGAGAGCCTGGTTTGCATCAACTAACAATGTAACGTCAATTTAGTGCAAAACTAGCAAACAAACAAGCCTGTGGTTACTATAGAGATGTTCTTTTTGAGTCAGATTGGATCTTATGCAAACCTAATTAGTTCTCAGTGTGGAGTAGGTATTTGTTCTGTGAAGTTTATTGTCATTTTATGGTGAAGGCCCAGTAACAGCCTGGTTTAACGGTGTCTGGATAGCATCCATTTAATGGAGTATAACTTGACGGGAATCCTGCCTCATCAGGGTGGCAGAAATAAAGGTTTTTTTTGACTGATGAAACAATGGGTCAGAAGCTCAGTGTGTGCAAATCAACAGAGCTGACCCCGGGGTCAGCAAAGCACCATCGGTTTATGACAGCTATATTGTTTCCGTTGTCTGAGAACTCTTTTAGCACGGTAGCCAGAAAATGTAAACAAACCTCATCCTTGTTCTTGATCTGGTGAAGTTTGCTAATTCATCTGGTTGTGCCTGTCAACATTTGTAGGATCTGTTATCCAAACTGTGTCTACTTTCAAGTTGGAACATATAAAGTGTTCGTTCAAATTTTGCTATTCAGTGGTTTCCGTGGGCAGTTGCACGTGAATTATTTCCTGTGCATTTCCTAAGTGTTTTGGGGGCTTCGAGTTTGTTCTTTTTGGCAAAAAGAGTAACTTTTCACCTACTTTGTACTTTCTTTGTACCTCTTAACAATGTGGTTATTCACTAAGATATGCTCTCAGTATTTGCTTTGATCATATTACTTGGTTTTCTTAATTTTTTTCACCATGTTCACGGTGATGGTCTTTAGATGCCCAGAATATTTTCTGAAATTGTGTATCTGAAATGGTTGTAAAACTTAGTGCATTACATCTATGCAGAGATGGAGCAGCACACAAATTCAGAACTGTAGTTTGCATAACGTCTGGGGTGATGGTGAATGAAAAGCAAAAATGTGACTCAAAATTGGAGAAGAAAAAAATTGTTTGATATTTGCAAAGACCTCAAAGTCAAATTTATCTGACAAAAGACCTGCACTTCATCAAAACAGTTTGGTTTTTCAAGAATTTTCATTGAAATAAAAATGTTTTCATTGTTGTTTCATTTTCAAGAACTTTCCTTTTCTATGGGAATAATGGTAAATTCCCTTTCAGTCAATGTCATATGGAATCATGTTGCTTATTGCTTATGAAGGTTTTTAGTCATTAACAAAGGAAAAACTTGATCTTCAAATTTTAATTCCTTGTTCTAAACACACTAGACCAATTTTATTCCTCTGGTTATTTCACTGATTTACTAGAATAGCTTTTGGTAGAATTTGCCTTATATACTTATGGTTCGTGTCATGTGACAAAAATAAGTGTTACAAGCAACCATGTTAGGCAGCAGTACTTACTTCCATTAGTCTGAATAGAAACCAAAGGAACAGCAAATGCCTTTTTCTTAATATCAGCTATGAAGCATATTTTATATAAGAATTTCTCCTACAAATCCAGACTGATGCAAAGATCTCTGAGTTTTTAAAATATTTCAGGGAGCTTCAGGAGTAAGCTTTGATCTTCTAGATGATCTACTGCTTAATACTTTGACCCCTTTAAAATTCAGTTAACATGTCCATTTTTTTTCTTTTAAATCTGACTCATTTCAACCTAAGAATTCAAAATCTAACACTAGAAATGCAAACAGTTATGAAAGCTTCCTTGGAACAATTATCAATTAGATGCATTTCTCAAAGTAGTTTAATAACAAATTCAAAGAAATCTATAATTTAGAAAAACAAATATTAGCAATTTCAGAGCAATACTTAGCAGGTGATCCTTTTCAGTTCTTGAAAAGCACTTTCCATAGTGGAAAATGACTTGGTTTCCATAGTGGCCAATGAACTCCTGCAAGTGCAGTCTTTGTCACAAATGCCCAGCTCACTCCAAAACCATCTTTCACCTCAAAAATAATGTAGTAGGATAGAGAAACACCTCTGTAATCTCAGAATGCACACAAGCAAAAGAATACCCGCATGCCCCAGTGAAAAAGTGATAGATCAGGGCAAGGGGGAGAAGTTCAACTTTGTGTGGATGACACACACTCACGTTTTTCACACTTATTCCAGTGCAGTCCCAAGCATATTGAAGTCAACATATGCCCTAATACGTGTTCCCCATTCCTTGTTAAAGTAGTTTTTAAATGCAACAAGGTAATGACTTAAACAACTTTATTCCAGAACATATGAACTGATTCCAACCCCCATATAGAAGCTTGAAAAAGCTCTGTACTTATGAAATATCATGCAAACGTGCAAATACTATCTAGTGTTCTGGAGGGAACCCTTTTTGTCAGCAACTGACATCAACTTAATATATTAGGCTTTACAGAAGTCTTATTTATTGTGACAAATCAAAGCGCTGCCAGGGTGCTCATCTGCCATGGAACTAATTTTTCATGTCATCTTCTGTGTGAACAGGAAATGAAAAAAGCTTTCTTTAGTTATAGATATGATTTGCGTGTGGAAGAAAATGTGTGGGTTAAGCTCTAGAAGAGGAATTCACTTGCAAAGATGTACAGAGTAGTGCATACGTAGATAGACACACTTGCATATGCACAGGGTGAACTCAGAGTATTGCGTTTTCCGCAGTTGACATCAGAGCCCTGGAGACTGGCAACAGAACAGTTTCAAAACTGAAGTCAGGTTTTATTATTCAGAAGTACATACATATCTCTCAGGAAAAAACACAAACAGATTAATCTTTAGTTTACATATAAAAATAACAGCATTGTGGTACCCTTTCCTATTAGGTGGAGTTATCTGTAGATTTTATTCTGTCGATTTTATTTTTCTTCATTACAGGCAAGGTCTAGATTGCATCTGTTGTGGGCTCTTTAGTTCTGATGAGCTTGATATAGTTATGTATTTGATAACCTCGCAGAGTTCAGTGAGCTCAGAACATCAGAGTATTCCTTCAGTCTCTGTAGAGCTTCAAACTGCATCCCCTGGAGTGCAAGACCTGGAAATTCACCCTGGTTTGTCCTTTCAATTAATGCTGAATTTTCTAGAGTATTACACTTTATGAGCCCTTTCTTTTAATGTGATTCATTGAGATGTTCTCTTGAGGCTTCCATTTTGCATACCTATGCAGGGACCCCTGTGGTAACCAGCAGACAGAATGCCACCACTCTGAAAGTGGATGTGGCACACACCTAATCAATGTGTGATACAGAGCTGGCCCTCTGACATACTGAAATAGAGGAAACAATTGTACAAGGATTTAATTTGCATAGCAAAAAGGTGTGAAATGTAACATGACTTATTACAGCAGTGGAAGTGAACTTGGGGTTACTGGAAAGTAAGGTGCACTCTACTAAAAGCTTTACTCCTTCCACTTTAATATTCTACCATTTCTTAAATAGGATAACTTCTAGAGCAGAATAACTGCAGAGAGTGAAATGTAGAAGACTGACCTCAAATTCTTCATATGAGTCTTGCCACCACAGGAAACTGGAGAAAATCAATATCCTCTTCAAACTGTCATTTCTTGCAACTTGGACATATAATTGAGGGAAATTCACCCCCCCCCAAGATAGTTATTCCTAAATTTTAGGAAAGATTGCATTCAAACCCGAAAGCTTAGAATGTTTTGATAGCAAGCCTAAAAATCATAAGAAAATTTTATGAAAATAATGGGTGTAATTACTTAAGACCATGCAATGTAGGCCCTTAGTTTGGTAAGATACCCTCTCCTGCACATCTTATTACAGACTGAAACTGTGCTCTTTAGCACAACAGTTTAGGGACCAATCAAATTGCAAAATTTCTGGATTTTTACCTGAGAAGAAAAAAACCCACCCACATTACTACTGAGAAGCTTAAGGGAGGATAAGAGTTAATTTTGTCACTTAATCCAATACATACATTTTCTGTAATTTATGAGTCGGAAATTACTCAGTAGTTGAGTCAGATCAAGAAAAAGGACCTACTCTTTCATATGTGTAAGTAATTAATAAAACTAGTCAAATTCAATATTGGAGGATGCCAAACTATTAAATGAGTTAAAAATTATTAAATTCATGAAAGACAAGTCTGTCAAGGACTGTAAATTTGGAGATAATAATCGTAGATCACAGACTTCTGGACCACTCATGTTGCTATGGCTTTTCCTCATATCAAGTCCGCTAAAACCAAAGTAAAGTTCTTGTCCTTGATCTTTTTCCTATAGTGCCCATGATCTAACTTTTAACAGGCATGAGTCATACTGTGTCGGAAAGTTGAGGGCTATTTCATATTATCATGTTGTCATCTAACAGCTCACCAGGGAAATGCTTGCAATTCTTTCTATTTTAAGTGAGATTTTAAACTTCTATGAAAAGAGTGAAGAAATACCTGAATATGAGAAAATAACATACATTGTTTCAAAATGACACATCAATTATTGCATTAGAATTGGAAGCTTCACTTTATTTCATGGCTAACTTCTGAGGATTCAGCCTATATGGACTATATAAAAGCCCTTGAGGGTTTTTGGTGGTTTTTTTTAGTATTTAAAGTATAACAAGTACATTTATGTAATGTATTAAAGGAAATCTTTATTTGCCCTGTAGTCTTCTGGCTTCTATAAAACATGAATCATCATCTTGGCATGTCCAGGCTTGGTTCTTTCTCTTTCCTTTAGGAGGACACTGTTATAGTAGGCAATTGCAGCAAAATGTCTTTCATGTCTTTTGTTTGTTTGTTTTTAAGGAGCGGATCTAGGTGAATGTGAGGGGCAGTAGCTCAGTTGCTCCGTGATGGGAGACAGTATTTGCTATTAAATTTAAGCATCTAGCGGCCAACCATTATGATGCCTTAAGGAGGAATTTTGGTGCTCAAGCTGGTTTGTAAATCTTGTACAGTCACAGAAGACTCAGAAATGAACAAAGGTGGAGACTGCATTGGACAGTTTCTTCCCTTCTCTCTCTTCCTTCTGCTGTCTCGGTCCCTCTTGTGGCAATCAGTGCAATTACTCTAGAGATGACGTTTTAGACACTAAAGGCACTTTAACAATCACTCTGTCTAAGCAAAGTACTTGCCTGGATAAAGATAGTCCAATAGTTAATGATGATAACGGTCAGCTATGTCGATTCATAAGGGGAGATTTTGTTCCAAGTTTGTAAATCAAAGGAAATAATTTTCCTGTGATGAGTTACTTACAGACTGTGTGCCGTAAAGGATTCAAAACAAGTGTTAGTATGAAAACAAACCCATCCTTGTTTTTTATTCAAGTGTTCAAATAATATCTTTCTAATGGAAATAAACTCTTTTGACATGGTACCAAACATGGCAGGAGCTGTACCTCTTCAAGATAACCTGAAATTTAGTGCCAGCTCCAGGCAGTCTCATGCTTTTGATAGTACTCTGTAGTACTGATCACCGTTATGCATTCTTCTGTTACTACTTTTTCTTTCCCACTGTCCCACTCTAAGTCTGGTTGACACTGTCAGCACAATTAAAAAAAAAAAAAACAAAACAAACAAAAACCCCCCAAAACCAACAAAAAAACCCCCACAATACCAACCAACAAACAAAACCCCAAAAACCAACCGCAAAATTTTCTTCAGCACAGGGGTATTTCCGCAGAAATGTGGAGAGGCAAGCAATCTGAGAAGCAAAGAACAGGGAAAGGGAGGACTAAGGTGTAGGTTTTGATTTATTTGTCCTCTCTTTCTGGTCACTAAATGGTTCTCTTAAGTTATGAGAAGTGGTTACCAAGTGCTTCCTAATTTCACATTTCACAGTATTTCATAGATGCTTCCCAGCGTTTGCAGGGTAATCTACAGCAACAGGTCTCTGTATGAGACTGTGGGGTTAGAGCCCTACA
>NW_009648038.1:294663-360911 GCF_000708025.1 Charadrius vociferus | reverse complement strand
GTATGATGAGTCTGTTTCTCCAGAAAAATTGGGACAGAATGTATTTTAGTTCAGAATTATTGTAAATAATAAGAAGACAATAACATAGTCTTAAGAAAGAATCAAAAATAATAAACAACAAAATCAATAAATGTAATGTTTCCTCATGGGAAAAACTGTTCCATTGTGTAAGTTTTTAGGAAATGTGAGTAAAATCTGGATGCGTATATTTCAGCTCCTGCTTTATGACAACATGGTGACCTGTGTTTCTGAATCTAACAGATTATCATAGCCATTAAATACAATCTGTTCTCTGAGAATTTTCATGTTATATAATAATGTCTATCAACTTTCCTTACTCTCTGTTTCTTCTCTTTGCAATCATATTTTGTGGTGGTTATATAAATTCTTTGATATCTATGACTGAAAACTTAAGTGTTGGGTAAACACAATCTATCCCCATTTTCCAGCCTGTGAAAGGCTGCAATGGAGAAAACTTAATGTCCTGCAGTTTGGGAAAGAGACAGTGCCTTGCAGTGCTTTGTGGACCATGGTGCTCTCAAATTGTTGGGGCTAAGGTAATAATTAAAGGCTGGGATTAAATGTTGGAAATATCTTTGAATGTTGTTAAATTCTCTTCGTTAATTAACCTATAGCCACAGTGAACTATTTGAAATGTCAGAACGGGGTATGAGTTTGCTTGAACCATAAGAAGTTCATATTCAAAGTTAACGGTTCAATGAGATTTACAGCTGTTCTACAAGCCTGCTAGTCACTGGCCTGTAAGACACAAAAGAAAAAAGATGATAAACCAGTAAGAAGTCTGCCACCAATTTCATGGTATTTACCCCACGGATGTGCTTTGTATGCTGACTAGAACCAAGTGGGTGTGAACACTTCACTGAATGCCTTCTAACTAAGAAGCAAGGAGACCAGAGATTCCTGTTTGGCTCAAAGGTGCTAATTTTGCACACTCTAAACTAATATAACATAATACTGAACTATCGCTCATATGAATTTTCTGAATTTAAAATAAATGATCCCACTGTACTGACAGAAGTGTTGCAGGATTGAAGCCACATACGTTATACATAAAAGCCTCACTTGCATTTGCTTTTTGATTACTATCAAGCAAACTTGCTGTCATTTTCTTTACAAAAGTGAGAAAACAGCTATTAATCAATATAGCTTCTCAAATTAGACATCTAAAATATAACAATTGCTCTTTGGGGGAACACCACCCAAAAAATAATTACAAAAATACAATAAAAAAATTAAAATATTCCTGAACAGTGCAAATAAGTGCTTTTGCTGTGAATGAGTATAATCAACTTCTCGCTATGTTTCTGTAGCTTTCCTCATAAACTGGTCTATAAAGGCTTTAAAACATTAATTTTCTTAGAAACTTAAGACTACGTTATATTCCTTCACGGAAGCACTGTTCCAGTCTCCCAGATGCGTAATCACTAAATTAACCGTAGTGTTTCTGGAAAGCTAGCATCATATCACGACAGTTGTCTGTAGTTCATAGTTTTGGTGTATTTTGTATTTTCCCTATATTGGACCCGACCTTATCTTCACTTGTCTTGTGGCTATTGGCTATGTTGGGCTGTTGATCACAACCTTTTTATCATACAAATGTTTCTGCTTTTTCAAGATGAAATGTTCCACGTACATGGGTCTTAACAGGATCACCTTTGAACTAAAGTAGACAGAGATGGTCTAGACCTACTGCAATATAAGGTTTTGTCAGAAAAACTTTCTTACCATACTGGATACCTCAACCAAACTAACAATCTTCTGTGAGTTTGAAAGAAGTGTTTACTACAGAGATAATCATGAGGGTGTGAAGATGGGGGTGGGATGGAGGATCAAGTAAACGCCATTTAATTTCAATTTTGACTCAAAAATCGCATACATATTTCCTTTTCCCGGGATTACAGAATCTCTACTACTTAGGGTTAAAAGATGTATGACACCAGAACAGTAAGATTATACTCTTGCTATAAGAAGATAAAAAACTTGCACTGAGTTTGTGAATACTGATGCAGTGACACCTTCCTCCCTCTTTGAACTGCATTTTCACCTTGCATTTTTTGTCTTGTTTTGGTATTGCACCAAGACTTCTCATAGACATTCACAGGCCGCACCAGTGGCTGACTTCTGAAGCAACACACTTGGCAGACCCCGGCTTCAAGTATAGCCAATCTCTTTAAATCTGAATTGGAGTTAATGAATGGTTGTGTCTCAATGTTGATAAGGTATTCTGTTCCCCGAACTTGTGCTAAAACTACTGTATCATTCCCCTGTTCTCATGGACTCACAGAAAAAAAGAAAATAAAGTCTGCTGGCATTTTTCGTGCTCCTGTGTACAAGAGATCCTCCTCGCTGAAGAGGCCTGCTCTGGGCCCAGCGTTGCTCCGACCTTTACGGATTTATTAATGTGTCAGACACAGGTAATTCAAGGACTGCTGATGGAAATATCATCTTAATAGAAGTAGACAAGTATTAAGGAACAAAAAAACCTTCCTTCAACTGTGGAAGATCATTTCAGTTTATTTCAAACGTGAGAAGGGCATTGTTTGTCCAAAATCTTGTTTGCTTTTCACCAGCCTGCCAGTTGTTCTAATAAATATGACCTGCAAATCTATTCTATTCTCTCCTTGGATCACCAGTAGCTACAGCCCTACAACTGTGCCGCATCCCAGTACAAGAGCATACCAGAGAGCAGACGTGTCTATTTTTTAATTAGGCTCGAGGCCTGGGGTGCTTTGGCTGTTCTAGTGTTTTATTAGTCCGTAATAAATTTCAAACCGCAATGAAAGAGGTAACAGTCAAAATTTCAAAATCCTCCACTAGGATTTCTCACCTCTATATCTCTAAATGCAATTTAGAACATAATACAAAGAAATTATTTTCTTGTTAACTGATTTATTTCTTTTTTGCTTGAAGGCGGTGGTGATTTTTGTTATTGTTTAAAGTTCTAAATTGCTTTTAGTATTCTAAGCAGGGCATGCTGATGTTTTAAAGTGTTAAACAAGTAAATATTATGGCTGTAGGTTGCTGAGTGGTTGTTTGTTTTGGAAATACTGCAAATTCAACTCTCTTTAAGGGAAGAGGAAAACCAGGGATAAACCAACCTAACGTTGTTGACAATGTTCACTGCTGTAGCCTGGTTGAGGGAACAGAGTAAATATTTTCTTTTGCATGTTAATTTCACTGCGTGTATGGTTATTATTTTCATGACATGTCAAATTAAATCAAATCTCTGTCTGAAGAGATGAGTGAAGAACCCTGCATTTAGTTATTTAGGTACCCTTTTGTGGATAATTGCGTGACATTTGAAGGTTAGATTTCATGTTTAGAGATGGTGCTACAAATAATGATGGGAAAAGAACAGTGTGGGTGAAATGTAGATGCATAACAAATCTAGAAGTGCAGCTTGGCAGCTAGCAGGTAGAAAATGAGCATTGATGCTGACAGCTGGAGGACAGTAAATACCAATAAATGAAATGAGGTGGCACATAACAGATCTGGCATCATACTGCAGATAATTGAAAAAATTTGGGCTCTTATGTAGAATTTTTTGTTTCAACCCAATATGGAGGTACAGTGAAAAGTAGTGGAAACACTGGGTAAAGTGCCATGGAAATGGAAACTTAATGATGATGGGCTTTGCAATTCCAAATTATAATTCACTCAATAATTAAACGAGAAAAGAGAAAACATGGATATTTTCAGGCATTGTGCTACTGCTGAAAATAAGGCAGTTCTCACTAGCTTTTCTACTCCTCAGCTGAAATTCACATGTTGCCATTTGACCTTAGCTGCTTAATGTTTCAGAGCTCTGAAGAGTGTCTCCATCCCATCCCTCACACTCAGTAGTGCTTTGTAATATAACATTCAGATTTGTACTTTGTAATACAGCATTCGGATATGGCGCAGCACTCTATGGGATGTACGGCAGCAGACGTTACATTGCAGAATCATGAAGAGACGTTGGAAAATGTCAGTTTGAACTACTCATTTTAAAGAGGAGTTTAAATGACTTTAGTAAAAATAGTTGGACAATTTCCATCAGAGTCGTCCTCCAAACTTACAGCTGGATAAAAAATACGGTTATTAGGGATGGTGGATTTCCTGCAAGCTCCGTGCAAAAGAGTAGCAGGTAATTATATCTTAATGTTCAGAGCTGCATTATTTCACAAGTCTTCAGCAAAGTCGCTTTCTGCCATTTCTGTGGAGCAGTGGCAAACAGCAGCTCTCCTGCATGTGGCAACTCTGCCTGCAGGCGCTGGTGCCGGGCGAGAGAGGGTCAGCCTTGCCTGCAGCCACTTGCTCTTCCCTTTGTCCTGCAACCTGCTACTCGCATACAGAAAGGCGGGAGAAGAAAGTACATACTTATTGCTTACTGTTCTTATTCTTCTGTCAAATCTTATGTCGGTACGTAGTGAATAGGCTCTCTAGGCTCTTTAGGGACCACTTAATTCTCAGCTGAACATTCGAATTTTGAAGTAAACACTTGTGAAACTGTAGTCCTTTTGCAGGAAAGGAATAATGGACTGCAAGATGAATTGTAAACTGCATAATGCCTGCTTAGTTGGACATACACCATCCAGTCAGGAAGCGGTAGCAAATGTAATGCTTTTCCTAATTAACTGTAATTGTTAATGTAATATGCATCTCAACATTCATGCTAACTTGATTAGTTACAAGAGTGGCTCAGTATTCTATGGTGGACGTATGGAATAGAGTATACATGTGTGTCACCTCCCAGCAGGGTACCTGAGCACATTTCAGGGTATGTTATGTCATGTTATTTAATGACTGTCATAACACTTCGATCTTTTCCTCTAAGAGGCAGCAGCAAATCAAGTGGAGTATTTTTGTTTTGAAATGATATATGTTCTCACGATTGATTTTTGTTTATAAGATCTTTACTTTGATATATGCGCTAGGGAACTTCCGATCAGTGAAATCGCATTGCAACTGAGACAGGTGATTCTTAATTTTCTAAGCAGTTCAGTCCCTGTACTTGGCCTGGCTTCATGAGAAGCCTTGTCCTTCATTACACAGAATTTAATTTTCAGTGGGTGAGAGACAACTTCTGGGCATTACAGTAAAACTGTGTTATACTTAAAGGCTTGTAAAACTTCGTATGCTTCCTTATCTAAGCACGCATTGTAACAGCATTTGAATTAGTTAAACTTTTTTATTTGTCCAGTAAGGATGTCGTCATTCTGCCATGCAAGTTTCATGTAAAATCCATTATTTTCCTGGCCTTGATTTTTTGGTTCTTTGAATCTCTGTGAATCCCATGAATTTTCCATGTGCAACACTTAATTTTGGAGTTACTGTAGTTTTTAAGGCAATGCCTTGGGTGACTTGGCACAGCCCACTCCCGTGAAAATCCTGGGCTCACAGGCTGACCTAATTGCCCAGAACTCAGTTTCTTCCAGTACTGAATGTGCGCTCAGTTCTTGGGAGGATCGGGAACACTGTCCTGACAGGGGCTGCACAGGCAATAGCAGAGGAAATAATGAATGGAAAATTGGAAGTAATAAGGCAGTGAAAGATAAGATGATGATAGAACACAACAAAAGTAATGAAAAGGAGGGGAGAAATGAAATGATCAGGTGTTTCAATTGTTTGATTTCTGTAAAATGAACCAGGGGAATTGGACAGAAAGTGCTTTAATTGCCCTTACCCTTTGGAGGTTTGTGTTTTGGCTTGGTGTCCCACCCCTCCCCAGCCCCCCAAAATGTAGTTAATCAAAATGATTGCAAACAAAATAAATACAAAGGTGTGATCTGTAAACTATTGTCTGGTTTCCCTATCCTTCCATAGTTTATTCTTTGGGGTTTTGTTTTGTTCTGGGATTTTTTTGAGTCCTGTGGATTTCTCTTGTAAGTCTTCATGAAATGATTACCTAATAGCCTGATCTGTATTTATAGATTTTACTTTTTCCTTAGAGATTGTAATTTAATAGCTAGAGATTTTGACTATTTGTCTGCATTTTTAAAATTTCTTTTAATATAAGCTACTCTTGTTTCTATAAGGAATCTGGTCAGGATTTACTATATCTGGTTTATCACAAATTTGCTTGGAATACTGTAATAGCTGCCAGCTACACTGTTAACTAACAATTCTCAAGCCTGTACCTGTTTATTTTTCTTCATTACCAGTGCCAATCTCAAACTGCAAGCAGTTCATTAGTACAGGCCTCCATTTGCACCAAAAAAATCTTGGAAGTCATAAAGCTGCTGTTCCTTCTTAATGCAGGCTGACTAAACCAATTCTGTCTACAGAATACCTTCTAATTTACACTGTTAAAATTATCACAGTTTCATCTGTTTTAATTTAAAAGAAAAACGACAAACCTACAAAAGAAACCCAAAAGAAAACAACAACAAGACAAACCACAGCAAACACACACCCCCAAAATGAGATTGCCTGTGATGCCACTCACTATTTCTTCATTCTGACTCAAGGCTAAGCCAGATTGGTAGAAACACACTTTGAATTCAAGTGACTAGGAGGTGAATAAATGGTGTGCTCATCAAGTTGCCCGTGTCTTACATTGATAGAGCAAGTAGAAGGAGAAAAAAGTGTAGTGATCAAAAGAGAATTCCTGATGAAGCAGCATCACATTTTATACAGTTGAGGAAGACAATTTCTCCAGCAAGACAGTAATGAAGCAATCTTTTAATACACACAGTGTATACGAGGGGAAAATGGCTTGCCAGGAGAGTGATCTGATTCAAAATTAACAATAGTTTCTTATGCCTGAAGAATTATCTTTCCTTCGGATTGATTGTTTCGGGCTGCCTTAATGGTTTTTGCGTTCTGTATCATTGCCATAAGGTCATTGGGTTGGGGTGTGGGGAAGAATCCTTCAAGCAATATGATAAGAAGAAATAAAAGGAAAGCTGTAGAGAGGTTTGTGACAAAATGCTCTAACTGTGCAAAGTCCATAGTTGTTACAACATGGCCTATATTTAACTTTTTTTTTTCATAAATAAGCGTTTATACTGCTTATAGAGGGTAGGATCCTCAAGTGGCATAAATTGTTGTGACTCCACTGACAGCAATTTATATCAGTTAAAAGTTCAGCTCCTGAAGATAAAAATAGATGGGTAAATAGTGGGAAATAAACATATTGGGTAGATTCCCTGTCTCAAAAAGTGTATTTTTTTTATTTGGTGGATAACTAGGTGATGCTTTAAAATACTTATTTAAACAGAAATTGGGATCACTATTGCCTATGTTTAATTTAGGAACAATCACAAAGAACTTCATGAGGAAAATCCTGCAAGATCATCGTACCAGAAAATACTTCCATAGATTTTGGTAGTCATCTTACTCGAATGTAATAGATCATTATGTTTGCATAAAGTAATTCTGAAAAGTTTCAAACAAGCTCTTCAAAAGCATAACTCTGATTATGGTATCGTGTCCTTTAACGGGAGAGTTTTCTTTGCTTCTAACTCTGATTATGGTATCGTGTCCTTTGAAGCAAAGAAAACTCTCCCATTAATTTCTGGGGGAAAGAAGAGTGCTTTCATTATCTAAAAAATGTGTAAAAATAACATCATCATTCTACTGGAAAAACAGTTATAAACTATGCAATATTTAGACTTCTGAAAGGATAAGATCAGCGAATTGTTTTCAGGTCTTTGTTTCTTTATTGGAACCAGTGTAAATTCCATTTGTCTCTCAGATACTTGTATAGGAAGTTAATCATGTCCTAATCATATAACAGTAAGACTTGAGCGTCTCTCTCTGTGCATATATATATTTGTGTGTATACATACACACACACATAAGTATTTAAAATAAAAAAACTACAAATACAATACTGAAGACTACTAGGTGGGCTAAGAATAAATCAAGCCTTTTGCTCACTTAGAATAGTTGTGACGCTGACATTGTTACTTAAATAGGATGTCATATTTACTGTAGGCTACTAGAGGGTTTACTCATGCAATTGAACAGAAACTGTTAAACACATAAAATAGTGGTGAAAAAGGCTTATTTTGTCTTACCATAGTTGTTTTGTCAAGTTTCTCTTGAAATATCACTGTATCCAGTTCACGGTATAATAATTATGTAAAAATGTACTTTAAAAGAAATATAGCCATACAATGATAGCATGGTGTGGTGCAAGTGTTAAAATTGTGAAGGGGTCATTTCATTAGTGCTTGAACAGCTTACTACAGTTTTGCTCTTGCATTTCATATTTGTGTGTACAAAAAGTCATAACGTAAAGGAACAGTGGTTGTTTATGAAAAGCTTTTTTTCCCCAGGTCTTTAAATGGGAAGTGGAGGGATAGAAATATGAGTAAAGAGTGAGCATTAAAATGTGTTCCGAATTACCTTATGCTAAAAGAAACAGATTTCTTCTAAATATGGGATTGGGAGCCAGATCCAAAATTCTCCTAAATCATGTTCAGAACTAGCACTTTTGTTCAAAATGACACTTTAAGTGTGAAAGTTACTGTTTAAACACATGTGTAGCCCTAGAGCTGCAAGATAAGGAAGGATTGTGAGCTCTTAAACACTAATGAAAATCGTTTAAAAATTATAGTTGTATAGGTAGACCCTTAGAGTAGATAAAGGACTCTGGATTTTATTCTTTCATGTTTGTTTCCCATACTCAAAATTAGGATGATTCCTTTCGTACATTTTCTCACATTTGTAGATGCCAACCGAGGTAGGTGGTGCTATACCAGGAATGATGGCAAACGTGAAATACTCAAAATATCAGGGGACAGTTGGTTTCTTCAGACTTAGTTTTTTTCTGATAAGTATGTAAGCAAATTACATTCTTATTCAACAGATCTTTCCTTCAGTGAAATTTATCTCTTACAGAAGTAGAAAGTCTATATAGCATTTACATTGTATACAAGGAAGATAAAAGATATGTCTTCTGTATATCTTTTGAGGAAAGGCAAAGTTCACATCTGAGTATTACCATCTTTTGAGGAAAGGCAAAGTTCACATGAGTGTTACTAACATCATACCTCTTAACAGTAAGAGCAGCAAAATATCTAATATACAAGGAAGAGGTCTCTAGACTGTAGTCTATCTTATGACTTATCAACACAGATTTTAAATATTTCCTGTGTTTTGTTTCTAAATTACTTCATTCTGCATGTCTTGAATTCAGTATTACATTTACTCCAATTTCAGTCTCACGGATGGGTTTAAAATTGTAATCTCTAGTAAGCTGAGCACATTTTATGTGTCAGGAGTAATACAGAAGTAAGAGACCAGAATAGAAGATACACTTTAAATAGAATATGCCTAGAATATGCCATGACATTTTCCAAACAAATAGGAATTTTTCATTGCTTTTTCCAGTGTGCTATATTAATTATAAATAATGGTTCATTTTTGTGATGGACTACGATATGCAGGATCAAAATCAGCTTTATTAAGCAAGCGTGCTCTTGATATACTTTTCTACCAAGGCCAGTAATTTTCTACTTTACTTGTTTACACCATCGTGTACTCTAAAAGATGATGTTCCCACCGAAAAGGGGACCTCTCTTCCCTGTGAGCAGCACCTCCTTATCTAGGGAGTAGCTTCACACAACTTCCTCCTCTGCCAAAACAGTGCTGCAGCTGCTTATTCCTCCCTATTCGTTCTACCACACTTAATCCTTCTTTTGCCTCAGTCCCGACACGTATTTAAGGTAAAAAATATTTTTCCATTCTTCGAAGTCTGTGAAAATGGCATGGCGTTTAAACGAACTGGATCTTTTTAGTCTTCATATTAAGCGTTTTTCCTATGAAAGTGTGAATTGATTCTCCATGTGCATAGACTTTGAAACTAAGATTTATTAGAAAAAGTCAGAGCACAGTACTGGGCCTGTTGTTTAAAATTTCAAAGCAAATCTGTAATTGAAAAGCTGTAAGAACTTTCTATTTTTCTAGAGTGCTTGAGCATATTTAGAACTATGGTGTTTTTTTTTTTTTACAAGTTTTGGTGAAAAAAGTATGGCTGAAGTGTTAACAACAAAAGCTCATTTCTGGAACATAAAAACATTACTGGGATATTCAACTTATTTTGCTATTGTTCAGTGAAGTGTTGCTTGCTTTCCTACTGAGCACATCGTGTTCAATCCGTAATGCAAATAGATTCAGTTCCAATTCATTTCATCCCCATGTTTTACTTGTTTGTATCCCACAGAGCCATTCTTTTCATGCCAGATATCTGCTCACTTTACTTCTTTTTTTGTTTTGTTTATTAATTGCCCTGCTGCACAACCGAGCAACACATTCGATCTGTCAATAAGGTATATTTGAATACATGCCTGTTTATCTGGAATAATAATGGTCAGCTGCTATTAAAACTGGCAAGAAGAATGTCGCACTTAATTTGCATGACTTTATTGTGAGACACTCATTAGTTTTGACCTTTTAATAGGGCTTTGCAAATCAAATGATGTTAAAATTTAAAAATGCTTATTTAGAAATCTCTCCAGGTTAACCACATTTATACTACACATGGATGCGTAGTATATTTATCTTTTGCTATTTGTCATATAAAGCAATTTCAGAAATTTTAGAAATTTCTTTCAAAGCTATACATGTATATGCACACTAGGATTGCTTTCAAAATTAGCTAAGATGAGCATCATTGCCGTGAGTTATATTTAGGATTGATGAATTCTTTCACTGGCAAACAAGTAGGATCTGTCAAAAACGTCTACACAAATGTTCACTATTCAGTTCTGAATCTGAATCCTCCCAACTCTATTGAATGTCAGAAACCTCTAAGCATTTTCCTACTCTTTTAGGTAAGTTTTTCTCTCCTCAGTGGAGTGCTACAGAGGAATGGTTTGTACAGTTTCTTTCTTTATGTACCCCCAGCTGTTGATGTTACAAACCATTTGTTATTGGTTGCAGATATTTACACCCTTGCTGAATAACACCAGAGCTAAAGAGCTGTTAAACTCTCTGCAGACATTTCCCTTTTGCTATACGTTCATTCTATTTAAATCCAATGTTTTTAAGGCATGTGCTTTCAGGATGTTTAGGTGATTTTTTTTTTTAATGGATTTCCAGCATTCATGTGCAAATCTCAGATTAGATATGGAATATTTAATTTAAGAGTGCATCTGGCTATATAAACATATACATTGAAGTTGAGGATTCTGGCAAATTAGTCTTAATGTCAGCCTAATGTGCATTTTCATCCACACCAGGATTTTTCTCTCAGACTCTAGTTCTCCATTAATCAGTGTCTCTACTGGAGCCTTTTTACCTTACAAAGTAAAGCGTGTGGTTAAGTCCTTGTAGAATAGTATCTTGAATAAGAAATGATAAAGAGTATTTATTAGGGACTTTTAGAATTCTATTCTGAAGAGGAGGTGGACCTTTTTATTTTCCCATCATATTAGTACTCGTGAATCCCCAAACCCCTTCCGTTCTTCCTTTTAAGTGTTTAATTTCCAGAAAAAAATATTATTTACATGAATACCAGTTAAAAGTAAATTCTTAATTCACAAACTGGAGCTTTTACATAAGCAAACGTACAGTATAAACGGAATACAACAGGCTTTCTAAAACCTCTCAACAGGACCCAAGTGTATAGGCAGTTAAATCAGCCAGCTTGCAGTGAGACCAAACTCCTTACAATCAGAACCCTACACACAGAAGTAATTACTTAGTCTGATTCTGATAAGAGAAAATTAAATTTAAATGCTGTACTGCCGTACCTAGCTAGTGAATGCTGAAGCAGCCTGAATTTTCTAATCATGAGGTCTCAGAAAGAGCTGTGGCTGAAAAGAAAACCCCAAAACAAAGGAGGAAGTTTTAACGTATTCTAAGGTTTCCAACCCTTCCTCTTTAATCTGTCACTTACCTATTTTTGCTATGACTACCTGAAATATTGAAAACCCCAGTGGTTTCTCTGGGTTTTTCTTCTGTTTCTGAGAATGACATCCAGTCAGTGCCTCATGTTAAAGGAGGAACAGAAGTGGAATATCAAAATCGCAATGTAATGTTCACTCTTATTTCACACATTAAACATTAAAATTAAAAAATGATCCAACTTAGAGAAACACATCTACCTAAAGAAAATATAATCTGTTTTTATGCATGGCCATTGAGAAATGTGCTTTCCTTTGAAATGCTTCTGGATTTAAATATATTTGGTATTTACTTTCATTATGTATCGCTGTGGCTAGAGACCAAGAAAATTGATGGAGTCTTTGTGTTTTTTCTTTCCCCACCAACAGTGTAAACAAAGTTGAAGAATTTGATTGATACCTTGCAAAACCTGACCTTTGTCAGGAAAAATAAAGAATTTATTTCCCCATCAAAGTAATCGTCATCTAAAATTGTTCATTGAAATCTTCTAAAAAGCCAATGATTTTAAAGAAAATTCTTTATTAATACATAATATATTAAGGATATATGCTTTTTACATGGGAATAGCTAGAAGTAGAATTATTAATTAAATGTCAGAATCTTTTCTTTTGTACTGTGTTTGGTTCTAGTGAGTTCAGTCTTTGTCTCTGTATTGCACATCAGTAGATGCAGGATCAGGTGCATAGAAAAAATTTCAGGTAAACTAAGGAACTCATTCTACCGCTTTGTATTCTGAAATAGAGGCTATACTGACCACTGGGAAGTCTCAGTTTAGTTAAAACAGAACACCATAACTGAAATCTTCTGAGCCATCCTAATTTATTTATTTTTAAAAAGTGATCTTTTCAATTTGCACAGACCCCTGCATGAGTCCTGAAAGTCTCTGCAATATATAAGCTTATTCTTAATGATTGTCTAATTTCTCTGGCAAAATTAAAGACCCGGTAAAAGTTCAGCAATTATACAATCAATATGTAAGTCTGAAGGTTTAAGAAATAAACAAACAAGGACAAGTTTGTCTAGCTAAGAAGGATAAATGATTCTTGAAGCAGGAAGCAGATGGGCACTTGATTAGCTTTAACAAAATACGTTATTCCCACAGACTTCAACAAACTGTAGCAAATTAGGCTTTCACTAAATGAGTTGTTAGGTGTCCAAAAGCTAGTAAAGAAAGTGCTTATTAAGTTTGTTCCCATTTTTAGAAGATGACATGGTAAACTGTCAAAAGGTGAAATATTGGAATGACTCAGTAAAACAATAAAAGATGTAATTAAATAAATGCTGATTTTTCTATTTGCTTGGGAAAAGCAAATGGGAGAAAAGCAGATGGGAGAAGGAGGTACATAGATTAGAGAGCAAAGTTCATATCTGTGAGTAATGTTGTGTTTAGACGATGCTTACATTGGCCATCTGTAATCTAGTAAATGTTCACTTCAAAAAGATACCAAGATCTTAAGTGTGTCAGGGAAGGACTAAAACATTATGGGCTAACTTGATGGAAAATTCCAGAGAACAAATGCTGAATAAACTGGTTGGTTTTGCTCAATGCATAATTGAGATCATAGAAAAAAAATAATGAAACAAACATTTTCCTATTTGTATTCGTAAATCATCATCACTGAACTAAAGCTAAGAAAGGAATAATTTAATCTGGGTATTAGAAAGTGAGTAGTAATCAAAGGATACTGCAAAGATTTTAAAAGCAGTGCGTGATTCTATCAGTGGTTGTAACCCTTCTTAAGTGTCTATACTTTGGAAATGTGGTATCACTAAGGATACGATTAGCAATATAATCAGTGTTTTATTAGGTGTTTGAAAGAGGTTATAATAACACGGTATTAGAAATTGCATTTAAATTGCTGTCTGATTGGGGATATATATTCACTTCATGCAGCTCAAATACTGTGAAGCAAAGAGGGATTGACCATAGTTCTATTCTTCTAAATCCTCCTAGCATAACATACCCTTCAGCAACTCTAGAGAGAGTATAGCTTTGCTTTCCAAAACTGCTTATTTATGCATAGACTCCTATATTACTCTGTAACTAAACAGCAGAAGAGATCCTAAATATGTAAAATGCCAATAAGATCTGAATGATATCTTCACCTTCTGGATTGTATCTCCAGCCATTGTTGCTGGAAAGTAATCTTTTATTGAGAAGCTTCTATAGAGTCTAATAAATCCTGCATAAAATTTTAAACTGTAACAATTTCAATTTCCCTTTTCTGGCAGATTGATGAAGATAATTTTTCACTCTTTCATAGGTATCTTCCTTAAATTCTTCCTGAATATATGTGTAAAGATAGTCTTTTTTTAAGATCAGAAAGCATTATTTGCATCCAAAAATTAGTAGAAAGTATAGCTGAAAAGAATTGCTCATGCACAGTCTCAAGCATCTTATTCTTTAGACCTGAAGTTGTGACCAGACTATGATGAGAGTAGTTGCTGTGTCTAGGATTTCACATGCAATAGATCTAATATCTGATCTATTCAGTGCCTTTTTTTTTTTTTTTTCATTATACTAGTCTGTCAGGGATATACCAATCTATGAAAGTTTATTCTATTCCTCCAACAATGATCTTAACAGAAATCATTATATTGATTATCCCACCATCAGGCTAACTTCTTGAACAAGTTTATCAAGACACGTGTAAAAAAAATCTTAGAGAGATTACACAGCGCTCTCAGGCTCAGCCATCACAACTCAACAGCCCTGAAGTTCACGGACAGCATTATGGTAATGCAAAAATAAACTACTTTCTGACCAAATATGATGTACCACTCACTTAAGCTTATCTGGTTTCAGGCAGGAGAATGGGTGCTACTCTTGTATATAACAAAGTAAATTTTAAAAATACTTTAAATACTCTTTTATTAAGTTGCTTAAGTACAGATGCAATAAATATTTTTTCTCCTGTTGTCTTGCAGCTGTTCAAGTTTGTAGAATAGAATGAAATTAGAGATGCTGTGATAGGGACAGTTCTCAGGACATTATCTAGTCCATACTCCTGCACCATGCAAGGTCACGAAACTGCTGTAAACAGATATTAGACTCAACCAAGGGACAGACTTCCCAACAAGAGGGGTACTACAACTGGTGTAAGCAATCTGAGACTTTTTTTCCAGCTTATTTACGTTGATTAAATTTTGTGCAGCACCCATCAAGTTAAATCACTTGGATCTCTTTCCCAATAACTACATTTTAAAAATACGTTTTTTCAGACCTTCATAAATCCTGTTTGAATTTTTTTTTGTTTTGAGAAGAAAAATACATCATCCCTTGGCAAAATACGGTTTTTCTTGGCAGCAAGATGAATATTGATTCAGTGTAACACATAACTTTACCAAAAGTGACCTTAACAAACAAAACTTGGCTATGTGCTTTTAACAAAGACAGTAGGCTGATTTGGGGTTTGTTTCAACAAACATTAAAATTCAACTCTAACGTGTTTAAAGACCTTTATGCTTTAGGATTATAGAACTGCCTATGATTCAATATATGTGTTTTATCTAGAAACTGTACAGGACTCATTTTCAACTATGTAGTCCACTTTGCACATCTGTATTTTTCTCTCCCCTGTCCCCCAAGTACATCATTAACTTCTAGTATAAACTTCCAGGTAAGCAATCCTTCCTGATTAAATAAATAAATAAAAAAATTGGTTTATAAAGCAGCACCCAGAACACTGTGGGGTACTGATTCTCACGGGTTTGTATCAGCATCCAGAACCGTGCAGCCAGTCCCGTGCCAGCGGGTACACTGCGCCAAGGGAGCGGGCAGTTGTAGCAGTGAGCTAACTGTCAGAACTGTCTAAGGCGGGCTCGGAGGAAGAGTACAAATAAAGGGACCTTCTTTCAGATGAAGAGCCACGGCTGACTATTGCAGGCAAAGTTCTGTCTCGGAGGAGTTAAAAACCAAGGGAGTAGCTACTAATTTCAGTCAGCTATGAACTACTGAAAGTATGAACAGTATTTGCCTAGGAATTTTCAGTGAAATCTTATCCAAAGTGCAGTGTCAAGAGTTAAAAGGTAGTATCTTTAAAATTTATTCTAGAGTCATTTAATTTATCTTACTCTTTTCTGTTCTTCACCTTTCCCTGTACCCCAAGCAAATACTTAAACCTCCCTTCTTACGTTCAGAGATTAATTATTTTCTCATCTGGCTGAGTATGTTCATGAATAAAATAGCTTAAATGGAGTGAGTTGTATGCTTTTGTCTGGATGTAATATGCCAACATAGTACCAGAACTATAAAAGAAATTGGGTGGTATCCGCCTTTCTTCTTGTCTGTCTTTAGTGAGAGTTATTATGAGGGTATGAACATTCCCACAATTTGCTGTAAGCAATCTCGGAAAACAAGCCCTGCTTTTTTATTACTATTTCTAGAATTATTTAAATGCTGTTATTGGACTTCTTCCCCATTTTTGTGTGCAGAAGTAAATTGCTTAATTGCAAAAGCTTAGGAAAAAACACACCTCTCAATGGAAATGACCAGGCTCCATTCAAGTGCTGTTTGGCCAGATTCATCATATCACCATTTTTATTATCATAGTTCTTCCAGGAATATAATGCACATTTTTACTTTATAGTAGCATTTAATCTGTCAGCCTAGCGTTGTTAAAACAGCTCTTAGAATATCAATAGCAGGAAAATAATCTTACTGGTATGGTACAGTAAAGTTCAAAAACTTCTTGCCTTCAGAGGGTTCTTAAAATTATTCTTTTGATATAATCCCTATTTAGAGAACTAACCTGCAGAAACTGATCAGGGAAAATGCAAAATTGCTCTGTTATTGGTTTGTGATAAACACTTGTAGAAGGCAAAACTGGTTAGGTCAACAAGCACACTGAAGACCTGATATTTGCTAAAGCGTTTTCTTCACAGTGGTGAATAAAATGTGATGATTCATGCCATAACCCTTAGTGTAAATGAGGGAATTGTATATCTAGCCTATTAGCAGCAATCCCGATGTCTGGAATTATTAAGCATAGAGTCATGGTACGGACAGTGCTGACACTCACCAATACAAAGCACTTGCTCCACAAAAGCGTAGAGCCCAACAGCTGCAGTAAGTGGCTAGAGCAAGAAGAGAGACGGGCAGTGAGCACCAGCAGGTCTGTAGCAAGCAGAGCTTTTGTAATCGAGTGCCCAGCACTCTGTTGGCCCACACTGCAAACTCAGAATTAAAGTTGGTTATGAAGAAAACAACTCAATCTTTGAAACTTTCTCTGATGCCCAGAGGCTAGTGCTTCACTATTCTGTCACTTTTCAAATTGGTCTAAGTTTTCAAAACGAAGCCGAACTAAATGCCTTCACTTCATTTTGCTGTCAGGCCTTGTTATTTTTAAAATGTTCATTTAGTTCTCTGGCTTTATTTCCCATTCTTTTTCCCCTCCACATTTTGTCAAACTTCTAATTACTACATATGTCTCTCCTACACACAGTGCAAGCTAGATGGAAATTTTCATTAATTTCTTTCAATATTAAGAAACTGGTTGCAAGATCCAAATTGGTTTGTATTCCTTTCTGACCTTTTATGAAGTGAATTTATATTCTACGCAAGTATGAAGAGCCAAGTAAAAGCTACTCTATAGAAAGTCTACAATGTGGTAACATTTTCATTCCTCATGCAACCGTTCATGAAGCTATGTTTAGAAAAAGTAAATGAAATACCTCTAAATCCATTATTAGAAATTCATAGATATTTAAGACGTCATTACTACCCAAATTTTTTCTTAACAAACCTCTTCTGGTGATCAGTAGAAGAAAGACTGGGCAAAACAGAATCGATCCCTGGTCCTCATCCATATCAGTCCAAAGTTAACTGGTTCTCTTTCAGTCAGTGCTAGAAGAAATTAATCTCTCTTCCAAACAAATTATTCACAGCTGCATCACGCAGTCCTGAACACTGTAGACCGCTTCAGGAGAATAATGGTTTTCTGTTTGTTTCCCTAAAGAAATGGGAAATGACTGATTGTACAACAGGTAGTCCTCTGTCTGTCCCGTGCTGAATTTCAACACTCAAACGTTTGAGATATATCACCTTTTGCAATATGCACTATACCTAGCATTAATTTAGGTTTCTAAATGAGCTTGTATTTGCAAGGAAGAGGCATTTGAATGTTCTAAATGCAGAGTTGTTTTCATCAGAGTGAAAGCTGTGAATAGCTCATGTCTGTGAACTTAATGTATGGATTTTGAGGTCCTGTTTTCACTATAACACTGTGTACATTAGTCCCACTTTTCTGTTATGATAGAATAATGCACAATAAAAAACATTGTATTCTTTTGACTCTTAGACAAGCAGTCTTGTATTTTAAGAAAGGTTTGTCATAAACTAGAATAACTTTTTCCAGTAATTCTAAGGTATTATTGGGGTAAATTGAAATTAAGAGGGAGAAATAAAAAAGCCTACTATGTCCCCTCCTTCTCTCCCTTCCCAGAGTGAGGAGGGGGAAGATGCAGGGCTCCCAGGGGCCCCAGAGATGCCTGGTGCCTCTGAAACGGTTCTTTTCCTGATGTTTTACAGTCATAGATTCTCATGGTGCAAGGGAGCAACCAGAAGCCATTAGAAATCCATAGGCAGCATTGACACAAGTAACACGGAGGAAGCTTTTTGTAAGTATTTTTGCCGCTGTTTAGGGGAAGTGCTTTGATTTATGCTGATACAGGTTGCTTGTGGTACTGTGTGGGTCTGGTACAGTGGCTCTCATTCCTGGCTTGCAAATTGTGATGAAAGAGGAACGGGAAAAAGTGACGTTTGCCATTGTGTAGGTATTTTATGCTTGGATTAGTCTTAATTTTTCACCGTTTCACATTTCTGCTAGGGGTGCACTATTTGCCTTCTTTTTGCCTGGTCTTTTTCTTCCTGAATAAAGACTTCTTTAATGAACTAGGTTTTGCAGCCCGTAAGGGCAGAGAGATAAGATTGTTCGCTAAATTGCTGGACCACCGTTTCAGTATTGATGAAATTTCCATGCTTTGTGTGCAATTAATTCAAAGTTTCAGGAAGGTCTTCTCTTTGAACAGAAAATTTTGAGCTTTCAGTTGTGTTAATTGAAATCATCTGACTCCAAAGTATTTGCCTTCTGCAGTTCTAATAGATAAGTCAGAACACCACATTGCTTATGCCATTTGCTTTATCAAACAGTCTTATCTATTTTTAGTGTCACTGAGGTCTTTCATACCTAGAGCAACAGCTTAACTTAAGACTGGATATGCAAAAATATGAGTTTGAATTACATAGCAAGGGGTGAATCAACTTTACTCGAGATTTACAGAAGAGTTAACATCCTGTGAATCAGTCCAAATGAAATCAGACTTAAAAAAAAAAAAAATAATGCTAGTGATAAAATTTTGCATTAATTTTATCCTTTGCACCTAGTCCTGGCTTTCTACTTCCTCACAAAACGTAGAGAAAGATATTTATTGATTTTCTTTTTATTTCTTGCGCTTTCTCTAAGGTTTGTCTTTAATCCTTTAGCAATTAGGTTTGCACTTATTCTGCTCTACTGAGTAAACTTTCGTACAGCTCAAATCATCAGTGAAGTAAGGATTTGCAGCTATGTGAATAAAAGGATCCTGCTGGTTTTATTTTGGCCTTTCTCACATCTTACTGACATGCATTTATTCCAAACTTCCAGTACAGTGGCTTTCAATTGTATCCATCACCTTGCAAAGGTCTGATCCCTCGGTTTCTTTCCAGCAAATTTCAATGTTTTCATTTAGCTTTCCTTTGGAGAGGAAAATATATTGTTATACTTATTTTGGGAGGTTGTTGCAACCACAATGAAGCTGAATTTGAGGATATTTTGATTACTGCAACACTGTACCTTTTCTACACAACGTTTTTAACTAAGTCCTGAGCCTTAACCAGAAGCTTCTCATCCTGTGACTCTACCTGGCTGTTCCTTGACGAACACATGTAAAATGCAAGTCTAAAATTTGAATATCAGCACCTTTCCCTAGTTCATTTACCCTAATTACCCTAATAATGGGATAACTGAAGTTTCATTATAATTGTGTTTTCAGCCTCTATAGCCTTTTTGATTTCTACAATGTCGTATTTGCTGTCCTCTTGGTTGGGAAAGGAGGGCTATGCTTCCAAACCTATATTATTCTTTTCTTGAGCTGGAATTTTAATCCATCAGAATGCTGTGTTATATATAGACATTTAGTTAATTAATCTAATCTGAAGCATTCATGTAATATTACTTTTCACCAGCATGTCATTACCTTTCCTGTACTGTGCTATTAGTCACATTAGCATTCTATTTTTCACAAGGTTTATTTCTAAATGCTCTGTCAAAATGAAATCTGCTTTTTTTTTAAAAAAAAAGAAAACCAGAAAAAAAACCAGATGTAATTGTTTTTTCTGAATGAGTCCACAAGATATTTTGGCTTTGATTAACTGATGTATCAGTTTTACAGATTTATCTGAAGTGTTTATTAATTGGTTTGTAAACTATGCATAACTTTGTCTCCCTTCTACAGCCTAAGCCTAATCTGAATGCATCTCCTGGTTTGATCTGTGGGAATTAACACATAGGCACAACGTGCCTTCTGGTTTTTCTTTTAAAGATTATTGGAAATGAGCACACCAAATAAGCCCAATTTTTGAAGAACAAAATTATGGTTTTACGATTCTTAGGCTAAGGAAATCACAAAATTTAACATTTTGGCTATAGCAAACTTGCAAAATCTGTCACCCACTGTTGTGATTTATATGCAGCCATACTTGTAATTCTCTTTGTGACAGAAAGAGCATTCTCACGACATTAATATGTATATAGGAAACTATGAATTTATTTAAAATAAAGCTGCAAGAACTTGAAAAGCCTACCTGGCAAGGGAAGTGTCTTTGCTTTTAGAAACAAACAAGAAAGCCTATGCTCTGAGCACCAATTGTTGGAAAGAACTGAAGTCAGCAGAGAAAGATGACAGGAAAAGCAGTCACATCTTAAATGTAATTTAAAAGAAAAACATTTTTTCTTCTCTGACTGGTCTTAGTCTCAGATGAAAAAAATGAGTTTCTAATGGCAAATACATAGATATTGGCTGTGCTGAGGTATTCTTTCCAGCCAAACCAAGCTGATAAGTTAGTTTCTGTGTACGCTTGGCTAGAGGGACTTTTCCAGTCCAAGGTGAACTCTCCAGAGAACAGCTTGCTACTGTTCAGTTTTAAACTAATCAGGTCATTAATGTACTAAAACAGTGCTAAAACATGAGTGTTGCAACCTCTTTGTGTTCCCTGGGAGTACATCATTTGGGTAGAGCAGAACGTTCCTGACTAGGCGACAGCAGCACTTGTTAACCATGTGCGAACTGCTGAGCCCAGTCGTGACTCTGGAGCAGGCAATGCTGGCCAAACGCCATCCTCACTAGCGACGAGTGCCAGAGCCCTGTCTGAGAATAGATACAACTCCACACCATCCCCACAGCAAGCTTTTGAGCTGCCCTAGTCTTCCCTGAGGATGAGGAGTGACAAATTGCTGAGTTAGAGAAGGCTGGGCTGAGATTGGCATCGGAATATCTAATTTTTAGGTGAGTTCTTGTGACTTTAGGGTTTTGAGAATTGCTAAGCTGAAGTGATCTCCAGCTTTTTCCTCCATCTGTGTGTCTTTTAATCGTTGCATTGACACAAATCTTCAAAACCTTGACAGCACTACAGAAGTCAACAGGGGGCAAGCTTTATATGTTCCCTTTTTATGTTTCTGAACAGTCCAAGATTCAACAAAGAATCATTTAATCCCATATTACTTATGAGAGGAGTGCTCTGAGGCACTGTAAGATATCTCGTTAGGTCAGAAATCATTTATAGTCTCTGGTGGAGCCTATTTTTTCTAAGTAAAAAGATAAGAGGATTGAATGGCTTTTTTAGAGTGCCTTTTTTTTTTTTTTTTTTAGGACAAAAATCTTTTGGGGACCTAACCCTTTCTGATTAGCTTAAGAACAAAACCAAAGGGGACAAGGGAGTGAAACCAGTCACTGTTAATATGAATATTTCAGCTCTAGATCATATTCGAATGCAACTTTGATTTGGAATTAAATTGTCATTCATCAAGGATTAGTATCAAAAAGGAGAATTAGAATTTAGGTTTCACATATTTGTTTTCACGGGATGATTTTGGGATATCTGCATACTTGATACAGTCTGCATCATTTTTTTTCCTATGCATCTGCTTGGCCAGAGCATGTTTAAGGAATCAGGGCAGGTTATCCAGCTCAACAGAAATTATGAGCTACAGTGGCTCCCACTTTAAGATGTAGTAGTGATAAAAGCAGCCTTGATTTCCTTAATAGTTTGGACTGTAAATTGCAGCGCATCATAACCAGCAAAACCATCCTTTCAGCAGGGACTCAATAACTGTGTCAAGGTATGTAATTTCCTTTAATTACTCAGACCTCTTAGTTTCTCAAAAGATCAAAAGAAAAACAACAACAAAAATATTGGATTTGAAATTCTCAAGATGAGGATTACATTTTGTCTTCAGCCTTCATCTAGTCTTTCAATGAGTTTCATCTGAAATTTGTAATATACAGAAGAAATGAAGTTCTAAGCCATTGTAAAAGTAGATCCTAATCACCTTGAGATTTGGGCTGGAGCCTGATGACATCTTTTGTACTTCTGTGTCGTTATTACCAGGCTTCTTATTTAACAAGAACAGGAGAGAAATATTTGTCTTTCCAGCTGCCTAAAATGAAAGCCAGAAGGACATTCAGCATGCATCACTGCAACGGAAACGTTCTTTTTTCCATAAAATCATATGTTGTTAAGTGTGCCTGAGTATGGTATTTCTTTAAAATGTGTATTACATATTTGGGAAAGTATTTCTCTATTTGGATTCCTTTTTCATTTACAACAACTGGAAGCAGTTGAAGGCTACCAAACTGTCACATCAAATTTACCTTATTTCAGCAATGTTATTGTTCCTTTATTTTGAAAGTCATTATCATGCAACCTACCAGTGCTACTGATATGTAATTTTAGTTTCAAATATTGTAAATACAGATAAAATTCATAATCTATTTCCTAGATCTGTATTGTGTGTGCGTCCCATAAACTATTAAATCATAGTTATAATTCGTTATAAGAAATTGAGTCATACCAGGGTATTTTGAATTGAATGAGGGAAATTCCTATTGTATATTGTCACTGTAAATTTCAATATTTACAGTGAGTGCAAGTAATATTTCTAAAAGTTTGGGAACTGTGATCAAATTATTTTTAGCTTTGACTTTTTTGATTTTTCAATATCTGGATAGTCCTTCTTATAATGTCAAAATAAATCTAATGTGTACAAGATACAGCTGAAATACAAGACTAGTAAAACTCAGGTGATTATACATAATTTAAATGCTGTCTTATTTTCTTAAAGGAAACAAATAGACACAATATTAATACTGCAATATATAAATGAACTCTGTATTTCTTTAGATATGTACAACCATCTTTACAAGTTCTAAATCTTTGTAGCGGTATTTTAGAAATATACTTAACTACTTTAGCGTCCTGTTCTTTTCATGTCTGTTGGAAAGGCCACTGAATAGACAGTGCTGTGAGATCAGTTCATCTCTCTTGCCATGGGAAATGACAGATATGGCCATATCAGAAAACCGTGAGGTTTGTTTTGACCTCTTCTAAATCATCACATATGGTATATTTAGTGGGATTTTGCAAGCTGTGTAGAAAATAAAAGATTTGTAAGAATAAAGGAACAGAGCTGAAGTCCTTAACTTACCGAGGATGATATCTACATGGTCTTGCTTTTCTCTTTATTGTGGCCTTTTCGTGACTTACACATTTTTCACCATTAAACCATTTTCAAATACGTCTAAAGTATAGATTTTTTGTTCTGTCTTGTCAAAGTAGTCTACCACTTTTTTCTCCTGATGGTATTATTGCCCTGCTTTAGGCATTTTGGAGGCCATATAATTAAATTTGTTTTCAAGGCTTTTTTCTAATTAATTCTTACAACAGGTTTACAAAGCCTGGCTACACCATGGGACTCACTGGACAAGATAATTAAGAAGGGCCTTTTTGTGTTCAGCTGGGCATAATTGTTTCTATCAGTACACAAAAGATCATAAGCTAACAACTTTTCCTTTTAGCTGAAGAAGTTATGTTTTTTAGGTAGAACAATACAGTATTAAATAAAATATAGGCTGCAAATTACACACTTGATGTACAGAATGTTGATTCAAGAAACTACATAAGCATAAAACCAAAGTCCTAGAAACTACTAGTTTAGACTTGAGCATTTTGATGAAAGCTGGTTTGGACAGCTATTCGTTATTAATCATAACCTACACTCCTAACTGCAACTTGTGCCTCTAACTTTAAGTATGGAGAAACTACATACAAACAAGAGTAGCTTCAACTCTTTTGTGCACTACTCAAGTTCTGCAGCAAGAGCTCAGCGAGCTGTCAGCCGTCCTCATTCTGAATTCTGTAAAAGGCAGCAGCAGGCAGGCAGAGGTCCAAGGTTAAGTGTGTGGTGGGCTAAGTGATGAAAGAAAACGATGTTACATTCTTTCTCTGGGATTTCTTAATTGTGTATCCTTTCCTGCAATATTCATTTCAGTTGTATGCTCTTGAGCAAGTTCTGAATTCCTTGGTTTTTTTCTAATCGTGAATGGTGTTTCCTTCCCACTGCAAATTCATTCACCAAGCCTATTTTACAATATTTACTCAGTAGATCGTGCAATGCAGAAATTTTTCTTCTCTAAGCAGAGAACAGTACTGTGCCATTCTCTATTTCAGTCGCATCACTGAACGTCGTTTCCAAAGTAGATGGTGTCAAAATGCTCCAGAAGGAGTTAATTGCATCTAACAAATGGGGGACCTGTTTCGGAGTATCTTTCTCAAGCTGGGAAAGAAGGTATGTATTAGGTATGTGGCAAAGTGACAAAATTCACAGTAAGTGCATCCTGAGATGCTTTATGTCATTTGTATCTTTTCAGTATTCAAAATGTTCTTTTGTATGTGGGTTTTTATGAGACGCTATCAGTATCTTTGGCTGCATAATGTCCAGAAAGCAATATGGCTTTCACCTCCTCTTCAGCAGAAAAGCTGGGGACTCTCAAGTTTTAGTAAGATATTAGAGCTACTGCTTCTCTGATGTTGTTTTTTTTTGTTAAATCTGGGTTGTTGTGTTCAGGTGAGACAAAGTAAAAATAAGGACAGTGTTTGGAGAGGGTTTTTTTGAGGTAGGAAAATAAAAAAGTGCAGCTTACTGAGGTCGTGGAGGATTTTACTCCATAGTCCAGACTCTGTTGGTGAAGAAGCAAAAGCCGTCCTCCTGGGGCATTGCCGAATCTTTGGCGTGTCCTTAGAACACAGAGAATCCCAAAAGGAAAGGAATGAGCTGGTAAGAAGAGAGAAAAAAGACTATGTTTAATCTTTAATTCCTTGTTGCTGAAGAAATTGGCAAACCAGTGTCGTTTTGCATAACTTGTGGTTTCCTAAATGCAAGCTTGTTTTTATTGATATAGTCTCCAAAAGTTTGGATTTTGGCATGAGGTCTCCCGGCCAGCTGAAGGAGAAAAAGCATCGCTTTCGGAGACAGTAGCATGGCTGGTGTCAGAAGGGGTTAAAGGGAAGAAATGAACATACAGGTTGTCAGAAAATATTTAGGTTGCTCTTTACAAATGTGGTAGTGTATTGAAACCTACAGAACTGAAGGTATTTCAGTGGCAAACTACAGCAGTGAATATTTGATTAATGGAGACACTGAAAGCATATATGAATCTTGTTTTCATGTTAGTTGCATATTTTCCAATGCCCACATAAGAAATAGATTGACATAATAGTGGTAGCATGTCTTTCTGCATATACAAGAATATTTCCTCTGCTATTAATTATTTTATATCAGTTGCATCATGCAGTTAAAATTGAAGAACCACTTTATATCAGTCTAAAGAAGTCATGTACATGTGGACACGTATAGTTTTTCAAATTGTTTTGTAGGTTGCTTAACTCATTCAACCCAAAATCTGGTACCGCAAACGTGCCAGTGCTTAGTCTCAGTAACTCTTTTACTTGTATATCATCTTACACTAATGCACCGATCCAGAAGCTCTTAAGTAGCCGCTCAGTGTTGTGCTTTATCAATATTTTGTGTTAGATGAAATGTCATGATGATTATGCAGCCTCAAGAGAATAGGTCATGCGGTCTTAATGAATTAATTATAAACATATGTGAAAATGGTCACAAGTTGCTATTCCTCAGTAACAGCAGAATAGGAAAGAAATGTATTTCTCATTGAAAGGCATTTGTCTATGGGTTGCAAGTTTTCAGTCTCCCAGCCTGAGTTATGTCTGTGCTGACAGGAAGCAGAAAAGTGTGAGTCTTGCTCATTTTTTGCACATTTCTGCCCTTTTACATTAAATGGCTTAAAACTCACTGTGATGACAAGTGCTAACTTCGTGCAGTTTTGCACTGTGTTGTGTCATCCAGAGAAAATTCCGAACAGTTGTGTCCAAAGGAAAGGCCAATATGAAGTGACAACTTGTGCTGGCCTGCAGGAACTTGATCACGTTAACTCCCTAATGGAGATGCTAATGTATGTCACCACTGTACCGTGTGTAATGAGTTCAGACTGGAGGGAACAGTGTTTCCTCTAGTTGAATATGTTTTGATTAATTTGCAAAATATTACTGTGGCTTTCGTTTTTATCTGTGACTGGTAAAGACCTTTAATTTAGATATTACTGCTTGTTTTTTCATTTCACAGTTTAAAAGGAATTCAGTAAAGTAAAAGATCAAATGATAAACCACTAATATTTACCCAAAATGTAAATAAATCACAAAATAATAAGGTACTGGGATCCAGACAATAGGGTATTAAAAAAAATAAAAATAAAAGGGAGCAACTATTTTCATGTCCAAGTAGTTCTCCCATGGTAGCTTCATATGCAAAATCATAAACTAATACATACTTTACATTTAGCAAATTCGAGGTGCTTCGTAGTATTTAAATGAACTTTTCTCATCAGTTGCAAACCTTCCATCTATAAATATATATATATATTAAAAAAACTTTTCCTTTGAAGAACGTGTGTAGTCTTGTGGACAAGATGCTTACTTGAAACCAGAAAAAATTCCTTTTCTGCCTCCATTTCTATGTCACCCAACGGTCTCTTAACTATTCTAATTGTAAAATGGAAGCAGCAGTTCATCTTTTCCCTTACCTGCTTAGATTTTATTACCCTTAGACCTAATAAGAGCCATTCCTGACTTCATCAGTGATATCTACAAGTAATCCTGAGCTTAGTTGCTCAGAATGTTTCTGCTGTGTAATAATCCTAACAGAAGACTATCAATATTTAATATCTGTTCATTGTCAGTGTTCTTATTCTAACAGAGGACTCATGAGGTGGAAGTGCTGAACTATTGCATTGCTTCTTCTTTCTACTTGTAAGGAATTTTCCTTGTCAGGATTTATTAAGCCTTCAGCAACATTCTCAAAGCTAATGTTTGCATGACCTGTAAAAGATGTTACCACTGAAGTTTCCGAGGCACTGTAGTGATACTAACTGGTGTATAAATGATTCCAAATTAATTTAAAAACAGGGAAGTGAAAATTTATGCAAGAAACAGTTTGAATTGAATGCACAGTTCTTGGAGCAGAAAAGAACTTAGGAAATTAATCTGGAAGGACAGTCCTGGTGCCATTGGAAGTTACCCTTAAGGTCATGCGTGTGCCTCCCTCACCCAAACGTGTTCTGCTTTGGTGCACCATGCACGTGGCAACTTAATAATCCACTAGGAAAGCAAGAAGATTTTATTCATAAGCATCCTGCAGGCCTTTCTGGGGACAGTTTGCTAGTCCTCTCCCTGGAAAGGAAATCAGATCGAGACGCTTAAAAAGTGAAAAAGCTACCCTGTAAAAATGAAAGTTCTGCTTGTTTCGTTTTGGGCGGGGGTTTAAACCATTTGTTTGTTTCTCACCACTGAAGGCACTTCTAAGGAATGACTTCAACTCTAAGGATTTCAGTCCAGTAAGTTTTACACATGTAAACACTATATATAGTGTATCAAACACTAAGAAGCAATGACATCAATAGGATTTGCATTTTTTATGCATTTTGCAAGTAGCTCTACCATTCAAAAAGACGATTTAGTACTTTTTTTCCTGCACAGATTCCCTGATCAACATGTGGACTAGAAGTGCTGTGACAATTTTTAAAAGACTTTACATGGAAGACATTTATGCCTAACGTAAAGCCTCAAAGGGAAGTACCAAATCCTTTAAGTGCGTTTGATCACAAAGAAATAAGCTGCCTCTACAAAAAGAATTCTTTCAACATTTCTAATTAAGTAGCTTAGGAGAAAATATGCAGCCATTTTGTTTGACCCACAGTGCTTACATAAATGGCATTTCAGATCAGCTGCACGTTTAGTCACATGAGTCTTCCATTGAATTATTCACAGAAACGCATCAGCCTCATCGGAAAGAAAACCTTTGCTGTGTGAGTAAGGTTGGCGGATGCTTCCTTTAATTCCAAAGCCTCAGGGAGGAGGTGAGCTGCTCAAAAAATGGTGGTATGTGCCACATAGAAGGTCCTTGAAGCTGCATGACAGACTACCGATTTGGTGTGCAAACAAGAGAATTACCGGCAACTGACCATTTCTATGACTGCATACATAATGCCACTTATTCACTTGAGCTAGAGCTTTTGAAGATTTGTTTCTGTTTTTTTCACACAGCTGTAGCATACACCTTTATCAACTATTTCCTCTGTATGAGAGGCTCGGATATTATCATAGGGTAGGGTAATGCTGTTTGGTTCACATAGTTTATCAAATTGGGATCGAAGTAGTCTATGGATTATTTTTTTTTTAATTTTTATTGATATATTATTGATTGCCAATTAATGAGCTATACCTTTAAGATCAATATTTTTAATACAACCAATAAAAAATATTGTCTTGAAAAAGTGCACTTCCTTTTGAAATGTGCCAGTAATAATAAGTGAGAAAATCAGTTGGGAAGAAATTAGAATTACAGTGATATCGAATATGCACAAAAACTTAGCATCTCCACACTGTCATTGGTAATTGAGTGCTCAGGTACCACTCTTGTTTCTTGATGCAACCACATAATTTGGACTATTGCATTCAAAAAGCCATCCATGCGCTTTTTATGTACATGAAACAAGTTTACGAAAATTATTTAGACACATTCTTGGACAAAAATGGGGTGTAACAGAAATGGCATTGTGGTGTGCTTGTTCCTTAAAGGTACTGTTGCTGAAATATTTGATACTATGGAGGACTAACAGCGCTAGCCCAGCCTGTATTTACATAAGACTATTGTCAAGAAAGTATTTTGAGGGAGTGGGACATATAAACTTGCCAAAATACAGACGTGTGGTCATAAAAAAGAAGTTGAACTTCTGGAGACTAGCATCACCTGTCATAACTAAAACAGATGAAAACAAGCAGTTTATAGCAGTGAAAAGCAATTGGCACGGCATGCTGGGTAGCTGGATGTGTCCTGTTGCAGGACATCGTGTTCCAAAGAGGTATCTGTGTATTATAAAGGCTAATGGAGACACAAAGTATTGAACAGCGTGTACAGAAAGAAATTCCAATAACTATTTTTATTGTTACTGGTCAGTGTGTAATCTATAGAGCTTTGCAGATGTGTAAAGGCAGAATGTCGTTTCTGTTTCCTGCACAGTTCCAATCAGACAGGTGAAGAAAGGTACTATAAGTATAGCAGAATTTTTCATCTGAGGTTACTGCAAGCAACTCAGCATTTATAGCACTCTGAAGATGATAATCAATAACTTTTATGCAAAGACATTGGACAATTAACCGACACAAAAGGCACCTTGTGCTTCATGCCCTCACCAAACCCACTGCCCGCCTCCATTCCTATGCAAGAAGGCATAACATATTGACTGAAAATCTTTGCAGAAGATTCTTTTTCTGATTATCCTGTGGAGGACCTTGCTTGTAGAATAAGAGCTCCTCCAAAAAATTTGACCCATTTTCACTTACAAGCTTTTTTAATGACATTTTATTTTCAAGCCTTTTAGTATTAGGACATCATGAATCTTATTACATAATATCAACAGGTTATAGTAAGCAGGGATGATTTCCCCTCTATTGTATTTCTTATCTCTTTCCAGGTCACCTTAAGAACAGAGTATATTCGGAGGATTTATTGAACATTTAAGACTTTAGTCCAACCATTTAAATCTTTTAGCAAATGGACTTTGCTTTTTTCTTATACGGGTGGGGATCACTCTCACAAAAAATAATGCAAATCAGGGAAGAATAGTCTGGCCTATAGAGACCTTCATCTAAGGCTTTTAGAATGATTTACAGGCTATTAATTAGCCAACCCTCACAGCACCTCGTGTACCGAGCTGTACTATTTACCTACAATAAGTAGATGTTTTCAAAACCATTCAGCAACTGGCTGTAATGAAACTGAAATTTCCACTGCTTTATGCATGTAAGCAGAGCTGAGCTGCACCTGGGTCTCGAGAATAAGGATGGGAAAATCTAGGGGACAAAATGAGAGTCACATTTGTGCTGTTTTCTAGTCTCTGTTTCCTCTGTTATCTGAAGTCTATAGGTAAAAGTGCTTTTTAGTACATTACACTTTCTATGCTTAGTTCATATAGTTTGTAGTCTTTCATTGCAAGAGAAACAAGGCTAACTCTTCAAAGGCTCTTTGGAGATCTCTTTGATGTGTCATTTCTATCTATTTTGGGCTGTGTCTGGTACTATCTCTGAGATTTCACGTGAGCGTAAGAGAGTTTTTAAGCGGCTGTCGAGGAAGATCTCCCAGGATCATCTAAGTTGTAGCTGCCAGTCCTGAGTGCTTTTCTTAGAGTTTCTGGCAGGCCGCCTTCTGCACTCAGCTGACTTGAAATAAATGAAAGTATAAAATCATAAAGACCGGGCACCTGAAAATGTTTAAAATTTAGTCATCACATTTCAAACTTGTCTGGATAGCCAATGGGAAACAATACAATGAGGGAAATTTCCCCAGGCCTGGACATACGTGAAGAGTGAAAGCAGAAACAGCGGACAGCAGAAAGTGAATTATTCATAAAGTGCTTCTACGTGGATCAAAGAGAGAAGAGGGCAAATGGTGAAAAACAGGGAGAACAGTTTCACCCTTTGCTGCTTCTCTCTGCACAGGTGTTCAAGGTTTCCATAGAAACTTGAACATAGTCTGAATTTTGGGGAAAATAACATTTCTTCCATTTCTGTTTAACTGCCATTAATGCTATACAAAAACTGATGTGTGGTTTCTGTTTTGCATAACTTGGCCAGCTACTTCCACAAAAAACAATCACTAAAGCCAATGAATCTATTGAGCCTTGTGGTGAAATTATGAATATAGGTTATTTTTACATGTCACTAGAGCAGTTCTGGTCATAAAACAAAGCTAAGTGGTATCAGGAGTTAAAATGGAGCTTGTCTTTCATCTCAGCAGGTGATGCACTTAGATTATATTGGTTAAACAGATTTCCTGAAATATATATATCTACAATTTCTGCTCTCTTTATGCAAAATGATGATACTTTTCTTTAAAGGAACACTTCTCTAATATTTTCTTTTTTGGTCTTTCTTCAATGTCTAGTATTAGCTTCTGTTAAAAAAAAAAGTTTTCTATATTATGGTACACTACTATCCAATGAATAATCTAGAAATTGATAAAAAATAATTCAAAACAGGCTATGTAAAATGAGATACATGTTAAATGTGTCGTTTGTAATTGATGCATAGATTATTTTTTCTGAGGCTGGCTACATGTGGCTGTAGTTAATTCAGATGCTGTCAGCCTGAAGCTGACAGTTACTTTGGCTTTATCACCTCTCGATACCGTCAAGGTATGAACCATTTTCAAATTAAATTCATAGGTGTGAGTTCATTTGTAAAGTCTGTCTTACTTCCATGGGACAGTTAGAAATTAAAGGTGTTCAGTATGGATGGACATTTTGCACAACTGTAATCTGCAAAACTGCTCTCGCAGAAAGCGCCAAGTTCAACGGTAGCTTCACAGTCTAACTTTAGGGAGTGGGTTGTGTGTATCTACACATGCCCAAGGGCAAAATATGGAAGTGAGTATATCACAGGGAAAGGCAGTTACTCCTTCATGTTAGGAAGCAGGTAAGTTCAGTTCCACAGAGGGATATGGACACTGCAGTGCTAAGAAGGTGGACATGACATTCCCAGTCTTTGTTCAAAGGACTTTCTACATTTTTTCACAGTAAATTGATCATAGAACTTATTACCTTTAAAAAAAAAAAAAAATCAGCAAGTTGCTGAATATGGGATTTCCTATTCCAAAATGAGAGGCCAGAAATGAGGAGCGTCACTGGGCACAGGCAAATAAATAGTGTGTGTGGCTGTCGGGGAGGATGGGACAAGCAGGGCTGCTGCTGGGGCACTTGGCCTGTGCCAGAGCCCGGGAACTTGGTATGGCGGTGCTCTCCTAAAGCCCTTCCTTGGACTCTAATGCATGTCCTCTCTAAGGTCCTCCTGAAATTTTGTTCACAATGAAACTGTTGGATGCTGCCCACCACGTGGCATCACTTACTCAGCTAAGCATGGGCACATGTACAACACAGCTCTGTTTATGGTTGAAAACAGACTGGATGAATTTGGGTCTGGATTTTTATAAGAACTCTAAACTATGGTAATTGAGTGCTGTGTAATTATGGCAAAATGAAAATTTCAGCCTGTATTTTATTGTTGATTTTCCCTTTATCATTTATCTTACTTTTTTAAAAAACCTCCTGTCTATGCTAAAAATGAAATAGGTGCAATTATTTCTATACACATAATATTGTTCGTAAGGAACAGATTTGTTCTTAGATAGAAATACAGACTTTGAAAAATTTGTCTATTAAAATATAACATAATTGTGGAAAAATACTGAATATATGAAAAGAAAGGTTTCTTGAGATTAAGCCTAAAATGCCAATAATATTCTCATTATTAACATTTAATATTTACAGCGTATATCCCATCGTTTACTTCTATTGTGATCATTAACTACAAAAATTTCCTTTAGCTTTTTATGATTTCTATCCTTTTTTTTCCACTGTAAAAATTTTTTATGGTTTTTTTTTGTTTTTTTTTTTTTACCTTCCTTCCTTTGTATTTATTTGTAAAACTAAATCCATGGTTCAGCATGGATACATTTTGGTAATATTCACATTGCAGCTGATACACATATTCTGATTTGAATTCTTTTCTGCGCCAGTGGAATTATTGCAAAGATGGTTTTAACCTGTGATCTTGGATAGTCATCTCCAAAGTCTGTAAAAAGGGTCTTTGACTTCCATGCAATTTTAATCAAGTTATATTGGTTAGTACCTCATAGTCTCACTGAAACAATTAATGTATGATATTTCATAGTGTGTTGTTTCCTGAGTAATATTGGCAGAAAATATCTGGCTCCAGTGGGCTGGAGGCTTCAATGCTAAATTGAGGATGTTGTTCCCATTTACATTTACATCTCTCTTAATTACACCTTTCAGGAGCGTTAAAATGAATAAATATCAATTACAATAAAAAAGTAGCGGTTAATTGCACTCAACAAGAAGAGAGCTGCTAGATGCTAGTCATACAGCTTACTGCACTACTGGAAAACACTTAACACTGTGAGGATGAGGGCAGATCAAACAGGGTATCGCAGAACATCTGCAAAATTACCTCAGTGACAAAAGGTCTGTTTGAGTGCTCCTGACACTCGCCAAGAGTGTTTGCTTAAGTTGTTCATAGAAGAAACATTTGAAATATACAAGAATAACAAATAATAAAACAGCATAAATTACAATTTGCAGAATTTTTACAAGTGTCAACAAATGAAAAACATCTCAGTAGCATTTGATAAGGAATGCATTAACTTAAAAAAAGTCTGATGTTGAAACTCTCTCTTAAAAGTCTGTACCTATGGTTGACGTTGCAACTTCACACTGTCAATGTCTTGAAATCATCTTTTGAAGATCTGAAATGCACAGTTAGAATATTCTCTTAATATGCATCAATTTTAAATAGACAGAAAAGCATGCATGCACACAAGAAGAATTTCTAGCTGATCTATTTCATGTTTTATTAAAGCAAACTTTGGTATGTTTCCCTTACCTGAGAACTTGGCTCCTATTCAGTTTCTAAAAGAAATAGATTTATTTTATGTTAAATTTCACACCTTTAATTTGCCTCATCACAGTTAAATATGCTTTTATTTTTTTGTAGTATTATATCACCATGTACAAGGTAAAAGAGCCATAAACTGAGATTCTATCACAAGTTAAAATATGTAGGCAGATACTATTTGCCCCTTTCTCGATAGTGAATATGGTTAACAAACACAATAATGTGGATACATCTTGTGATTAGCAGGGCAATCTGTTTTTAAGCATTAGAAGTCCACTATCATTCAGTTCCTTGAAAGTGCAGCAGAAAATGCTTCTTATTTTGAAACAGTCTAAGCCTTGAGAAATTAAAAAAAAAAAAGAAGAAAAAAAGTGAAGAAATCCTTTTTCATTGGGCTACAGCTAATTTGGACTCCTGAAGTTCCCATAAATATTGTTTCCCTAATAAAGAACTGCTTGATGGGTTCTAAAGTCCTTCAGAGAGTTAGGGCGTTGTTTTATAGACCTCTGCTAGTGAATTTATTCCCTGGCTTAAATCTAAAAAGTCCAGCTGTTTCCAGTGTTGAATTCTTAACGACTGAAATATTGGATTTATTTAGTCATGATAAATAGGACAGCATTTGTAGCATTAGAGGAGAATTAATTTACCAATCTATAGTAGTAGGCCTCGATCCAACAATTCAGATTTATGGTGACCATTTATGTGAAAGTCAATGCCAGCATTCTACATCATTAAAATGAACAATATGATCCATGGGATGCCAATATAACAGCTCTCCAGGACCTGAAAAATTTACTAAGAGACTTTCAATTTACTCTATTGTTGAAAATCTATGGAAAATGCTTCCAGAAAGCTCCCAGATATTTCAATTTTACAGAGGGGGTACAGGTGTTTGGATTCACAGGCTACGTGAATTCTAGTTACGTTACTTAGTAAATAAACTAGATTTTAGACTAATAACATAAACTAGGCCAAGATGTTTCATTTATTATCACGTTTGTAACAGATGTCACGATATCCTGCTTACGATCTAAAATGTGATAGGAAATTAATAACATACTTCGAATTTTTCATTGTAAGGAAATGTTGGTTTGATCGATCATAATGCTGATTGTTATGTATTAACTTGAAAAGGTGTTTTTATATGAATTCATTATGGTTACAGGATACTTTGGAAGATGATATTAAGAAACTGTTTTTCCAAACAAACGGGATTCAAGTGAAGTCCTTGAAGGCAATGACACAATTTCATTCATTTCATAAGCACTGGTTTCACTGAGCATTCATTTTTTGTTAAATCTCTAGATATTTTGAGAGAACTTTTTCCCCCTTGGAACTCTGCGAGTGAAATGTGGTCAGCATATCTCCCAGAACATTTGATTGTGATCACAGGAACAAAGTTGAAAACTTAAGGCAAGAACACATGCACGCACATTTCATATAAAAACACAAACACACCACTATCAAAACAACGTCTCTGCTAAATAAAGGTCTGAATTTCTCAATGGAATATCAATTTTACTATTATACTTGGGAACTTACCTTCTAATTGGTGCTGCCGCCACCTTTGATGTGCAATAAGAATAATGTCTGCAGGTGAATTTTCTGTGGAGTATGTCACATGTGGGCAGCTGCACTGAAACATGATGATGCACATCTCCTAAAAGCTCTTGAACTAAGCGGTTTAGTATTTGCAATTGCACAGAATTTAAATGTCATAGGGCAGAAAAACCAGATATTATTTATTAGCATACTTAATTGCTGATATTTTTGTTATGATTTCTTCCTCTATAACATAACCGCATTTTATATAGAATAAAGCCATGTTTCATATTGAGATTTCTCTTTTGAATAAAGCCACATTTTATATTGAGATGTCTCTTTTCCCTTTCCAACCCCTCTTCTTCCCCCCAAAACATGAAACAATAAAACATGCTACAGTAAAATTAATTGTCAAAGTATCTATTATATTCATTTCTGAAGAATTAAACCAAAATCCAGTATATATTATCCAGGAAAAAAGAATCTTGATGCAATTTATATAATTTTGTGATTCATTAATTCACCTTTTCCCTTGGAGAAGCAAAAGTAAGTTTCAATTACTCATCAGAGGACTGTATCTATCCAAAAATACTTTCCTTAGTCTAGTATGTGTTTTATATTGGTAGATAATGAATAAGTCAGAGGCAGGCTTATAGGTGTACTGTTACCTGTGTAAAACTGGAACTGATCATATCGGTGCTTAAAAAATTTCACATAGCTTCTGGAACAAGAAAGTGTGTTTTTCCAAAACAAAATATTGATTGAACTTGTGGTCACTGATTGTACTATAAATCATTAGGATCTTCTTTCAGTAATATACACAAATACGTTAGTGTTTGTTTTAGCAAGGGTGTTCTGGAGACACTAAATGAAACAACAAAGGAAGCTTTAAAATTACAGTAGAAATGCCTTAGAGGCTTAGAAGCTTAAATTCTAGGCGCTAGAATCATGTAGACAGAAAATAGGTAATATGAAACTGATGCAGTTTTGTGACTAACTGTACTGTCCATCACAAATCATGTCATATATATATTGGACATTTGAAAATTTCTGATCAGGTGACTTTTAACTGTTAATTTGACAAAATTAATAAAAAGACAAAGTTAGAAGTAAAAACGGTTGTTGCAAAACACTCTTCTGTATTGGAAGGCAATAAGCCAATCTTCTCATTATCGGTGGTTTGGGACAAAAAAAACCCCACCACAAATAACCAACCCAAACCCCTCCCAAATCCATTAATATTAAACTTAGTAAGCATTATAGCTACATTTGAGTTCAGATGCAAAGCATAGGTTTGTATTTTCTGACCTTTTGCTATTTTTGACCTATGTTAGCCAGTGTGAAAAAACATTCCAGAAGTTGCATGCAAGGCCCAGAATCAGTCAGAATTTTAATTAGCGCTGATAACTACATCCATATGAGCAGTTTCTATAGCTTGTTCTCAGGAGAGTTCCTGGATTGTTTTTTAAGATACATTTATAGTCACGTCTCCCTAGCCAGATTGCTTCTTTTAGCCTCGATGTTGCATTGTCTGGCCTGAAGGACCACCTGACTTACATTTTGTGAGGATTACAGGCATTTCGTCATTTAGAAAAAGAGAAAATTAGACTCAAGTGATCCAAATTGAACATTTCTCAGACTGAATGGCAGATTAGCAGTGGAAAATTAAAGTCATAGACTCAGCTATTACTTAGGAAAATCCATCAGAGTCACAGAACTTGTTGACACCTGGGCCAGGGTAACAAATTTTAGTGAAAACACCACAGCTAATAAGCGACCTGTAATGCGATTCAATGCAGAGACAATATGACTGATGCTCAGAAGAGTTACATTATGTCCTCATGTCTCTCAGTCTTTACTGTATGAGGCTGATAAAATCATTTGACATTCTTGCATCACTGTTTCATTATGAGGCAAGCAATGCTGATCTATCATGGTAAAATTCAATTAAGTCTATCGGTAAAATAGCCCAAGTTTTGTGCTTAAATAATGCTTACAGTTTAGCTCTTCTATGATGCTTCAAAAGTATTGGGAAGGGAGCTGGAAAACTCAGCTGGGATGTAAGTATGTGTGGACGTAAAAGGCATATCATTAGATGCAATAATCCTTAGATGGGTTTCACTTTGAAGAACAAAATGAGGACACGAAATATTTTCTTCCAGTGTGAGAAAACTGAGATTCATGGCAGAATAACAGGTTCCTTGTAAACCGAAGAAAAGCACGGCAGACAGCCCAAATAAGTAGTACCACAGGTGGTTGGGTTTTTTTTAAAATGGAGGATATTTCTATTATTCTTATCACGGACATGCACACAATGTACAGTAGAGAATACCAGAGGAATGTAATTTTACATTTACCATGAGAAATCTGATTATTCTTCTGTGCTACTATCTCAAACAACAAGCGTTTTCATACTAAATCTGTTTCTGTCAAACACAGAATCATGGAATCGTTTAGGTCCTTAACTATTAGAAAATTATTGGGTTGAGGTTGAAGTTATTAAGTAAAGAGTAATTAAATTATCACACTTTAAAAGAATTTTTGACTTGAGAATGTCTGAGTCTGCATTTGTGTTTCTGTCAATATTGATGTATCCTTGTTTTAAATGTGTGTACTTTTTTAAATTTAGGGACCTTTCTGCCTGAGAGAGATCGTCTTTGGTATTATTTTTACTGATTTTATGACTTGTGAGCAGGAAATCCAAATTAATGCCAACTATGAATCTGTGGAGGCAGATTAGAATTAATAAGGAAATTGATTAAATGCTCAATATGTTGTATCTTTCTTTAAATAATGGCATACTTACATTTTTAAGCAAGTCTTACAAAGCAGATTTATTGTTTTATTCATGTCTTGATTTAGGGGTTTTGTGATTGTCTTTATAGGATAGATACTCATAAGCCTACCTCTGCATGGATGTAGCTAGTGTAAACTTTTTTAGTGACCATGTTTTAAATCCTTCCCCTACAAACTGGATAGCTGGACAGAGCGTGGGCGATCTTGAAAGTGTTTTGAGGAATATTCATGAGCCTACAGCTTTTAAATTCTTAAAATCCCATTTAAACTTTTCTCGTTTTTATCTTTAACAAAGAACTTTATAGAAAAGCTATGCAGGAATAGCAATAAAGAATACATTGCAGTGCATGACATTCCATTTCTTCGTAGCTGGGGAGATTAATGAACTTGCCTGTAGGTTGGCCACAGCTGTCTCTAGCAATACAGAAATAAAATGCCCATAACTATAACGTCATCTCTCTTGCTTAGGTCAAATGCATCCTTCCCTTCAGATAAGTTCTTTTCGATCATTTTTCTTTTTCTTTTTTACGATATTAGCATGCCATCATTTTAAGAATGTTAAAGACTAATTCATTCTAGCCACAAAAAAGAAATGTAATTGTTTTCATGAATGTAAAGCCCTGAATATTCAAAGTTATGCAACTAAGCTTTAGATGCTTAAAACTTAAACACCTAAATATGTGATCTGATTTTTGAAAGTACCTCTTGAAAAGAAGTGATATCTAAAATGAAACACCTCTGAAAATGGCATATTATAGTTATGGTATGGAATTTTAAGGACTGCAGGAAGAAACATGTTGCTCTAAATGTCTAGAAATTAATCAAAAGCAAGACCTAGCTAGTGGGGACCAGGTTCAAGGAAATATTTCCCAAATTAAGTTATAATTAGACATTCAATTTCCACAATCCTCTTGCATATCATGATATTTTAACCGTTTTGTCCAAATTTTCCAAATTTTATTATCATAGATTTATTTGCATTCAGGCAGTTTGTTTCCTTTAACATTCTGTACTATGTGATCAAGATTTCCAAAGAGGCATCTTAGGTCACGTTCCGAAGTCTGTCCTATTCCTGAGCGGTGTTCTTTTCATGGCTTTTTGGTAAACTATTCATGTTGATTTGCTTATGCAGTCCATTAGGGGAACCTTTATCTCTCCATAAAATTAAAAACATTTCTGTGTAATTTTTAGTATGTAGTTGGAAAAATACTATTCATATACATAAAAATAAGTTAAAAAACCCCGCCTCCTCAGACATGTAACTTCTGCTTATTTTGATTCAGTTCAAAAAAAAGCTCATAGTGTCCTGGGTGTAAATAAGGTGTGCTGACAGGTATACTGTGGGTGTTTCAGCAGAAGGAAAAAGGACTGATATTTTCATGATCTGTTTTGTTTGGTTTTTTTTTCCCAAGAAATAGGAATTTATTTTTTACCAAACAAACCTTTAGTTTGACTAATCTTCAACACACCCACAACAGCTGGGAACATGAGTTCCCCATTTAATGTATTTAAAAAAACCACAAAACCAAACCCAAACAAAACTATTTGTTTTGGTTTTGTCAGTGTTTCTTTCACTTTCACCATGCAAAGCACATATCAGGATCCAGACATGCAAATGTTCATATTTCTGTAATTAAAAATAAGAAAGAAAAAAATGAAGAAAAAGGAAAGATTATATTGGATGGTTTTGTGAGCAAATCAGTGAGTTATATTTGACCTATTAGTAGTACAATTTTAGAAATTTTGAGAAGATTAGGTAGAACATATTGAATCTTTGCTCATATCTTGCACTCAGTACTTCAACAGTGAGAATAGTAAATATTCTGCTATTACCTTCAAGAGCTGAATATACTTTTAGAAAAAAAGAAACTACAGACAGCTAAAAATAATGGATGGCAATTTATCTCCTACTTGATAGCCAAAGCCTTATCCTAATGTATCTTAAAGGTAAGGAAAGGGATACATAAAGTATACAAATGCACAGAAACAGACACAGGGGTTCAGCCTATGCAAGGATGCCAAGGGAAGAGGTAAAGAGTATGGTAATATTTTCTTGGAAGAGGGGGCAAGAAGGAAACACAGATAATATTACAAGCAATGTGACTTTTCCCTCTATTTTGTTGCCTAACACCAGTGGGCATCCCTGAATTAGGATGGTCAATGAGGAGAACGAAGAGATTGGATGGCCTTTCACAGCTTTCTCTGTGACGTTCCTCTCCCTTTCTTATGAAACTGTCCAGAAACAGTATGAGCTAAAGTAAATAGCAGGCTACAACTCATGCGAATTATGAATGCCGGATTAATTACATATATAAAATACCCCTTAAAGTACTACTAGCTAAGTATTTTGTTGACTCTTGAGACACAAAATAGACCACAATGAATTTATTCCTAGCATGCAAACATACTTTCATTGGAGTATTCTTATCACAGAGCTTCAGATTTATTATTTTTCCATGCTACTGTATATTCTAGGAAAGAGGTATGCCTTAAAAAAGTTCAGCTTTTCATCCTTCAATGAGCTAATTAAGCTAAAGCAAAAGAGAAGTGTTATAGAGGTATGGAAATTAATTTGTTGTCTTTTTTTTTTTCCCATGAAATCAGGCACATCATTACAGAGCTGGGTGCCAAGATGTTAATTTCCTTGTTCCACAAGTATTTACAAGCACTGCCAAACTGTCTGTTCTTATCAAACTTTACTTGGTTGCAAATGAACAAAAGATTTTAAATCAAAATCCACCATTTAAAGCAATTTGATTAATTACTAGACGTGGATTAGATAATTGAATAAAAATCATACTCTAAAGCATCGAAAAATAGCTTGTAAAATTACTGAAGAACGTAAGAGAAAAACAGAATCACAGAATCACAGAATGGTTAGGGTTGGAAGGGACCTCTGGAGATCATCCAGTCCAACCCCCCTGCCAGAGCAGGGTCACCTACAACAGATTGCACAGGACAGCGTCCAGGCGGGTTTTGAATGTCTCCAGAGTGGGAGACTCCACCACCTCTCTGGGCAGCCTGTGCCAGTGCTCCACTACCCTCAAGGTAAAGAAGTTCCTCCTCATGTTAAGATGGAACTTCCTATGTTCAAGCTTGTGCCCAGCACCCCTAGTCCTATCACTGGGCTCCACTGAAAAAAGACTGTTCCCATCCCCCTGGCACCCTCCCTTTAAGTATTTGTAAGTATTAATAAGATCCCCCCTCAATCTTCTTTTCTTTAGACTAAAGAGACCCAAGTCCCTCAGCCTTTCCTCATATAAGAGATGTTCTAATCCCCTAATCATCTTCGTTGCCCTTTGCTGGACCCTCTCCAGCAGATCCCTGTCCTTGAACTGGGGAGCCCAGAACTGGATGCATTCTTCAAATTTCCTACCACTCAGAATTTCTGTTGCTTACTAATACTTTAAGATGTAAAATAGAAATGTATAGCTAACTTTTCTCAGATTTCTTTCAAAGAGCTATCATTATTTCTGACTATGAAAAAAGTGCAGCACTCTTACTATATATTTCTTATGACAGTATCCAATCAGTATTCAATTTTGTGTTCAAAGTATTCAATTTTGGTGTGCCAAAAAACCCTGGACAACATATTGAATTGCCACAGTGAGAAATCCACAGTTGCTCCCAGCTCCAAATGTCACGAGCTGTTAAGAGAAAGACCTCAACCTGCTGAAATCAGACTGATCTTTTCCGGCTTTTGTGCCATTCGCGTGGAGCTGGCGGCTCGCACCTGGTCCAGCGTCCTGCTTGTGCTCTGTGCCTGGGAGGAGATGCACTCTTCCCCTGTCCGCTTGAGCAAAACAAAAAGCTGAGCTTTTCTCTCTCTGCCTGCAAGCTGGTCCTCCGCACCATGGCGATCTGCTGCCCAAACCCCCTGGTGGTGTCTGAACGCTGGTTGGCATTCAGGACTGCCCTGGGGGGGTGGTGTTTTTCCCCTGAAAAGCCAAACTCAGGACGGGGGTGGCTTACTTGCCCTCACCTTCTATCTCCACAGTTTATGCCCACACATTCCCCAAAGCGTTTTGACGGGCCTGACTGAGGGTCTCTGCTCAACCAGCCGTCTCCTCTGAGCAGTGAAAAAATTCACCAACAGTATTCACACATTCGGTGTGTTAAACCACAGGAAACATGATAATATCCATAAATGACGCTTGTGGTGCGGTTTCAGAGGCACAAAGCAGGACTGGCCTCCATACCCGGCACGGGAGCCTGTCAGGGCTGGCACACAGCTAGCGGCTCGGTCCCTTTGGAGGCAGGAGCTGGCAGCCACACACCTGGAGACCCTGCTGAGGAGTGCCATCAGCTGCAATCCCCTCTCTGGAGCCCCAGAGAGGGGAGGCGTGAGGCCCCATGGTAGCCTGCAAGCCTCAGGCCACCTGCCCCTGCTTCCTCCTGGGCCAGAGCTAGTGGCCCAGGTGGGGCAGGAAGGGTGTGGTGGCACAGGTGCAGGGGAGGTGGCAGCCATCTTGTGGAGGTGAGGAGGGTGGCGGCCATCTTGTGGAGGTGAGGGGAGGCAATTTCTCTCACAGTTTGCTGAGGACTGTCTGGGAGATGCTTTTGAGAATTGCTAGAGAGACAGTATGTAGGCAGAGGGGAGCTTTGTTTTCAAAAGTTTCCTTTGTTATTACCTGTTTTCTCAGCATTTCACGTGTTTCTAAAACAGAATGTAGCTTTTGAGGGAAGCAGCTCTTCTTAGCGTGGCTGCTCAAAGTAAGATATGCAGACTGACTGACAGGCAGCATTGTGATCTGTGTGTGCAGTCTCCTCATGTGAAGTGAGGTTGGGGCATTGCAGTCTCAGCTATCCTTTTGTCCATGCGTCCATCTCTCCTACTCTCCTCTCAACACTGAGTTTGGAAGAACAGCTTCTGGTCGCCATGTTCCAGCCCTGAGAAGCATCTGCTCTGCTGGCAACTTGGCTCCACTGTGGGGATCTAAAATTGTTCTTGAAATGAAGTTCTGCATTTAAGTGGTCTCCTAGGGGAAGAAGCTTGGAAGCTGGAATATTTACTGTTTGCTACGGAAAGGCACACCCTGGTAATTTGATTCTGAAATGCAGTCATAGCAGCTTTGCAGAGGAGGGTAGTATGGGGTCTGGGATATGGGATGGCTATATTAAACCAATTACACCCAGCCCTTCAAAGCTCAAGCCTTTACTGAAATCGGGGCATTTTAAATTTCATTAGGGCAGTGGATGAATCTCTTGGGATTTTAACAGGCAATAATGGTAAACAGTGAATCATATGGAATACCCTAAATGCTATGAAGGTATAATGACGCCTGTTTGTCTGTTTCTTTTCTCTAGAATAATCTTTGAAATAGGACCTCAGCCAACAGCAGCACTGCAAACCCTCTAGCAGCTAAATTGAGGTGTCAGGTTTTGAAGCATCTTGCAACTAAAGCCTTGGGGGCATCAAAGGTCACATCTCGGCGTCTACTCCCAGCATGAGAGGCCAAAGGTAAGTAGTAATGCGTGAATGCTTTTTACTTTCCTTTGGTTATCCCTGGTATGAAAGTTTATATTTTGAAATAATTTTGGCAGATATTTCTTTTCCAGAAGTGTGGCTCTACAGAGAGTAGGTAGGTGGTTGTCCTTCTAGTAGTTAGGCCAAGCAAAGTGGGTTTTAAGCTCTAGGCAAAGCATATGCTGGGAAGGTGGTTTTCTTCTATATGATTGTTTGTAAATAGCTGGATAAAAACCTAGTCTGTTTCCTGTGTGGTAACTAGTCTATTTCCTGTGTGGTAATTGAAACCCTTGTATACTGTCCTTGTCTCAAGGAATAGGCACCAAAAAGAAGTTTCCTGTGTAACACCAGACAAAATCCTAGTTTTAAAGCAGTAAGAGAGATTAGAAGAAAGAGGTCTTTCACTACTGCTGCTGGTGTGAATGATGTTAATGGAAAACAGCTGAGTAAAAGATCAGTAATTGGTTGCCATAGGTATTATTTGCTCAAGAATCTCAGTGATGTGCTTCATACTGCTTCTAATTCCTCCATTGTGTTTTGCATCTTTTGTTGAAAAGCCTCATATGTACTTTTCTCAACTGTTTGATGTAATCCTTTGATGCACACCTAAATGATAAGACCAGTTTATTTTTCTAAGGCATGGAAATAACTGACTGAAAATATTTACCTAGATCATCCTGTAATTGTGATAAAAGGATTTGAGAAGCAGTTGGATAATTTTTGTAGCAATGTCTCCTGCTGAGGGAGAGAATGCGTGAATGTACATCTTCTGGAATATAAAATGGAGAAGGGAGTACCAAGATTTGCTATTGTGATGTTTATGCTTTGTTCAATTTGTTCCCTGTGCTGCAAGACACTGACAAGGGAGAGTGCACATTTTTATTAGAAGTATGAGTTTTTTCAAAGCTGCCACAGATTGAGGTGTTTTGGCATCTTTTCCTTCTAGGTCTACACTGAGTGAACGTGCTCGGTCTAGAAGCTGTAAAATCAGAATTTAATGAACTTTTTTTCATTTGACTTGCTAATTAAGGTTTTTTGAAAACTCTCTTAATTCTCCATTTTGGTTAGGGATAGAGTCCACCACTGCCTGTTATCTGGAGCCAGTGGAATTAAAGCAGCAGAGAGTTTGTCTGTTTATAACTTGGAAGTAAGAAAGGCTCTCGTGTGAAACCTTTTCCTTTTGATTTTGAATAAAACAGAAACAGTGATTTTCATCCTACTCTGGGAAGTAAAGTCAAGTCATAGCTGCCCTTGCTTATAAAGGTATCTGATATTCTTTTTCATTTTTGAGAATTGTGGTACTGTAGTAAATATTTTTGCCAGAAAGTATATTAAGAATAACCTGTCTTTGACATTCACCAAGTTATAAACAAGCAGTTAGAACATAATGATAAAAAAGAAAGTGCCTGACCTTTTCCAAATGGATACTAATATTTGTTCAGGATGATTTCCTAGCCAAGAGTTTCCTACCTAATGAGTTAGGTTAACAAATTAGTGCCTTACCAGTCAATTAGCAATTTCAGGCCACTGGTAAGAAGTCAATTAGTGAGGTACTGCTTCTGTTCTGTAGTAAGTCAAACCAATTTGTAATTATCACTTCTCTTTTCAATTTATGGGTATGAATATCTGTGACATAAAGCAGTTCTGTATCGGTTTATCAAAGACATAAATTTAAAAATAAGTCTGGAAATCCAGGAAGGACTTTGCAGAATAACTTAGGGTTTTGCTGAATTTATATATGCTATATAGGGAAAAACATAAGATTACTATTCGTACAGAAGTATACAAATAATTTAATCAACAGGAGTCATGCTCTTTTAATTAGTAACTGCTTTACAAAAAGTGCATTGTTAAGAGTTGCACTGGGATATAACTGTATATTAGAAATATTAGGTGATTTAAATTGGGGAAAAAAGCTTAAAATAAAAAACCCCATATTTTTATTACTGGGAGAATATATTGAGTGTACGGTTATGATTCTGTGTAGGGTCTTTAGTCTGAATTGATACAGATCCTTATGAAATGCTATTCTGTAAAACATAAATATTCCTTCTACTTATGTAAATTTTCATTCTGCGTCGAGAACTTGAGACCAGAGCAGCCCAAATGGCAATCAGACACAATTCCTGTCAGACTGCTTCTCTTTTGCGATGTTTTGTGATGGGACTGGAGGCGACAGGGAATGGCTGTTAGCCCATTTCTTGGCCTCTTTCCTGATGCTTTTGTCTGTTTCTGTCATTTCTGTAAGTTTCAGGCATGCTTTTAACACAGGAGAGATGCCGGTTCACTAAAGCAGTGCCTTTCCCTTTTATTTGTCATCAGAGTACTAGCTAACTGCTGTGTAACTGCCCTACACTGTGATTCAGGCAAGCTGGTGCCACTTGGTTTAACTGCTGTCTATGTCTGAAGGAAAGTGACTTTCATGACAAACAAAGGCAACAAGTTTTTCACCTTTCTGCAGAACAGGCACAGTCTGCAAGGCTCCTCACACAGCAGCATAAGCGTGTAAGGACTTTGGATTTACTTCACAGCCCTATCAGATGATCGTGGTCTCTGGACCAAAAAGATGCAACTAATGACCAAAAGAAAATCAAAGAAGCTTTTCTCAGTTCTGACTATGGTGTCTGTGTTGTCTTTACATTTTGTTAAATCTTTTACGTTCTTTTGCTCTTTTTTCCCCCGTTATTTTCTTCAGAAAGGATTTGTGTGCGTGTATGTGTCTCCTGCGTTTTTCCTGAAAATGTAGGAAACAGCATGCACTTACTTCAAGCTACTTTCTATCCTTTTCTGTCATTAGGAAGGAACCTGAGTGCACTTTGCAGCAACCTTTCTAACATACAGAAACCAGGAGGAGAGTACAACATAAAAATTGTCCTTTATAATACCTTCTTTACTAAATAATAAGGTATGTTAGAAAACAAAACTTGCCATAACTGGCTAGAATTATTAACTCATGGTACCTTTCCCACCTCAAATCTTTAAAAGAGAAGAAAGGCTTTATTTTTATGTTATAAACCTCCCAGGAGCCACAAGAATCTAAAACTGTATGGAGAAATTCTCCCTTAGCTACTTTTTCTACCTTTTCTCCCTCTACTCTATTAGTAAAGATTTTTGTGCATATCCTTCCCATCCGCAACAAAACTTGTGCTTGGAGAACATCAGAAAAACAGGTTTACAACTCTGTAATATTACAGAAGACTGACAGAATGTGAGTTTAGTGGCAGATTTGGCGTTCTCTACGGAAAGGAAAAATATATTTATATACATATACATGCAGTGCATCTGTGTGTGTGGAGATGGTGGGTGACATCATGACTTCCTAGAATATGGAATACCTGTATCATCACTTTGTGATCAGTGTGTATTGGCACTTTTGGCAGAAAGTGGGTTGTTGCAAATTTTCAAAATGCCATGTATCAGGAGTAAGCTGTAAAATACTTTATCTAGAAATTTGGGGAAATATCTCTGTAACATTCCAGCAACTTCTTTCCGAGCTCCCTACCCTAATTATTGTGTTGAGTTGATTTTCTGGGAAGTCTGGCATCCAAACTTTCTACAAGGTGCTCGCAGGAAGGACTGCTGCGAGGAGCTGGGCTGTCTCTGACAGCTCCCAACATCTGAACTACACGTTTGCTCACTCCGTCACATAGGGTCTAGCAAATACACCATCCACCTTCTTCATGTGGGTCATCGTACGGGAGTGGAAATATATTTTGGCCGTGTCCCTGACCAGAATTAAATGTTCCTTAAGGAAAGTTGCTTAATGGCACATAATGGTAAGGCAACCACTGTGACCAGTAAGAGGGTATACGTATTGTTTCTCTAGGGTGGGAAGAAAGAAAAGGAAAGGAGGGAAATAATGGTTAGAATAGTTTTAAATGCCAAATAATTATTGATGATGATTTTTATTAGTATTTTAGTTTTAATAACAAAAATGTATATTTGAGGCAAATGGAAAATGAAGAGTTAGCTTTCTACTGCTCCTATTTACAAGGTATGCTTTCCATCCTATAATGTGCCAACTGTGAAACAAGTGTGTTCTAATAAACTATGTTATTGCTGAAATAACTGCTAGAATTAATGATGACAACTTGTTATTAGATGAAAATAGTTTTGAACAGAACACAAGCAATAAAATAACCATGCTGCAGTTAAAGCACTTTTTTTTTTTTTTTTTTTTTTTTTTTTTTTTTTGGTCAGTAATGCGATTTTTAACAGAGGGTAGATGATTCTGTTTGCTGAAGACCAAGGAACCCTACTTATTCAGTCTCATTTAGTTATCACCAGTGACATGGAGAGCTTGTAAAAATGAGGAGTCAGACTATGTACCTGAATTCTCTTTAAATTTAGTTTGATTTTTTTAAATTCAAGGAACTGTTTTCAGCCAGGAAAATTAATGAATATTACACTGAAATCTTATACTAATAAATCCTGTAGTCAAAATTAAATCCTTTGTTTCTCTGAGTTTACCAAGTTCATCTCTTGGGATACACTGGCTAAATTATGTTGGCTTTTAACAGAAGAGGCAATTCTTATCTGAAATTACAATTCCATTAAGATCTTATTTGGGAGAAGAGTGGCATACTATAATTTAACTCTTGGCAGTGCTTTTGTTGTGCTTTCTCTGAGGATGTCAAAGGCCTGGTGACGTCACTATGCCACAAAGGTAGCTATATCTTGGGTGGGAACCTTAGTGATACTGCTTACTGGTTTGAAAGACTGACACCAGAAAAAATCTTAGGGAAGAGTGTCAATGAAGTTGAAGAATGGGAGTAGAGTGTGCGCTGTTTCCTGAATGCAGAGGATTTAGAGAATCGATTGCATGCTGTGTACTACATCTCCCAGTGCAATCTAAGGAAAATGTTATCTTCTTACAATTAAGATATGCAAATGAATAAAAGTTCCTTTCACAGAGCTGCCTAGTTTCAGAGAAGATAAGGCCTTTTAGTTAAATAACTCCCACAGTTAAAATATGTAATGTTTTCTCTTGCATATATGGGTTTACAGTTCCTATCTATTACTAGATATTTCTATGTATTGTTTAGCAGTACAGTGAATAAGTCAAAGTACTGCTCAAAAATAGATCATAAAATAATGCAACCCAGAGCCTTCAGTGAGATGTAGAAGAAAAAAGCACAGATTTATGGGAAAATAGGAAGGAGCAGGGGGGGCTTATTTTGCTTATTGCTGCTTAGCAAAAAATCTTTTTTTTCTTAGTAGTTCTTTGATTTATTACTTAAGGTATTCTGATTAATTAAATAGCTGAGCCAAATATATGAACTTCTACTCTGAAAACAACTTGTGTATAAAATTGTCTATACTTAAGTCAATCTTTTACCAAACTAAGAAAAAAATGTAAAAATCCAGTACTGAGAATACTTTAATGAGAATTTGTACTGTATTTTTTACTCCAAAGATACTAAGACATAGGAATAGTTCAAATATATATTAATTGTACTTTTTCCTGTGCTCACAAATTAGCATGTAAATTAAACAAGTTGCAGAGTCACTGAATTGGCACAGGAAGGCTAGCTCAGGCTCATAACCATGCTGTGCACAATGTTTGCCCGTTATCTGTTCAGCTGAATCATTTTGACTTTGAGCCCCGTCAGTGTAGCACAGTCAGGCCCAGTGGGAATGCTGACAAAATCATGTAGTTAGACTCAGGATCTGAGAAATTCAGGTTTGGGTGTCCCCCCTCCCCAAATTTTCAAAAAAAACCCTTATCATCCACATCTACTTCCTCTCTTACGCTCTAGATCACAAAAATTGTAGTTGTTAGTCTTAGTGAATTAGTTTAGCCTGCTTTGATTCATAAAGAAGTTATTGACATTGACTATATGATTTTGAAAGTTAGTTTTGTGTGCAGAAACCTAGTAGAAGTCTGGCACAACAGCAAATAGTGTTTAAAGGGCTTGGGAAGGGCCCTTGTATAAATGGATCTCTCAATGATTATAACTTGCTATAAATTATTATCACTACTTTTTAAACTAGTTTTCAAAAATTCTTTAAGTCAAAACAATACATTTATTTACTGCAACAAACTATATGCAGTTCAGACATGAGGTAATGTTAGCTTACTTTTGTAAATCAGTGTTTCCTTAAACTTGTTACTCCCTAAAATCACAACAGAACAAAGCAAAACCATACAGAACAACTATGCCCAGCCAGGTACTACTTCTGGATAAAATAAAATGAGGAATGTATGAACCGGTTCAGGCTTGAGCTCTTTTCACGAAGAACTACTTTAACCATTTTTGTGATGGTGTGATATTTCTCTTCCCAGTTTCAGGAGTGTTAAGTTCAAAAGAATATTAAATAAAGATGGTAACTATTCATGTAAAGCCATTTCTAGTTCAAACAAAATAGTCTTTATTTGATATCATCTGTTGTGGTTACAGCAAAACTTACAATCAGATCATTAATGGTACTTGTAAAGACAGATAAAGCTTATGGACTGAATAAACAAGAGACATAAAAGGAGAGACTGGAAAGAGAGATGGAGATAGTGGGTTGCAGCAGAACCAGAAATAGGTTTTGATTTTTACATTCCTCTGACAATATTCTACTGTATCGCTTTCGTATTCTTGTTAGCATTCTAAGGTTTCAACTGGATTTTGGGGATTCTTATTTTAGTACATGGTAAAATGGAAGATTACCTCTGTGTAGAAAATTACCCAAATAGATAAAACCTCAGCCACATAATACCCACAGGATCCATTTAACATAAATACTAATCTTATTAATTTTACATGATTGCTAAAAATACATTTAAAAACTACTGAATGTAATTTTTCCTCTGCAATGTAATGACTGCAAAGCAAAAGTAGGATGTTTTCAAATCAGAAGATCAATGCAGGGAAGTTTCACACACATGAGGAATAAGTGTAAGCATTTTTTATTAAAAAATAGAACAGTTCACCATTGAAAAACAAGATGCAGATCCTTAGCTGATGTAATGGTGCTGCCATGTGTTCAGCTGAATTGCACAGCTGAATTCTATCAGGATGAAATAAATGAAGACAGAGATGTACTGCTTCAAACAATCTCAACAACCACTCTCTCAAACTGTCATTTATGCAGACCGTATTAGTCAAATATGTTGACAACTGAATTCTGAAAGCCAGTTGAGACTTGAGATGTCTGCAGATTTCTAATAAACTTCATAGTAAACTCTCTGATAAACATGGAAAGTACTCCTTGGATTCAGTACAAAGGTTTGTGCTGATGCACAATATCACAGGACTATTGCAGTTCCAATACTGGCTGCCAGTCACTTGCAGTAGTTGAGTAGTGCGGGTTCTATAGGTACATAAACGTGGATATAGAAATCGTCACAATCAAAAGTTGTGACCTGCTTTTTTACAACTCTTTTTGTTACTATGTGCTAATATCGTGTTTGTTGTAAGGTAGCCTTGTTAGAGAATGTGTAATTAAGAACACACTAGAAAGATACTGGGTTTATTTGCTTTATGATTTGGGGATTCTTCTGATTTTTGTTACGCTCCTTTCGAAAGCATGATACACACGACATAATTCAGTGTTGCAACTCACAATTCGTAAACAAATAAAAATGTGAAAGCCCAAAATACTAAGGAACCTGCTGATTAAACCAGAGCTTCAGTGCTGATAACTATGCATATGCGTATTATCCTCTGAAGGCAAAACCCTAGCCAGCTTTTTGAATGACATTTTTTTTAACCGTACGAGTGCTGAGAAGGTAGATCATCTTGTTTATTTAGCAAAATCAACCTTTTAACAGGAGAAATGTACAGTTTATTCTTTATTATCAAGAAAATTCTATAGCAGCCAAAAGTAACGCTTAAAATCAATTACAATCAAATGAATTATCTATGATATCTGCGGTAATGAAAGCCAGGCTCCTCATTATTATGGGATAGAAACTACTCAGCAGAGAGATTTAATATCATTCCCTAACTGATTGATGAAGGAAAAGCTTACTAGAGAGAATTTGTGAAATCACTTTCTATTTCTTACCTTTATTGCCTGCTCCTTGTGATAGAACGAAAATTGACTTTACAGTATTCTAATCCCAGGAACATCCAGTTTTCTGTCAGGAACAAGTTTTACATGTTTTGACCTTGTTTTTGAGAATTTCTGAATGACATTGGATGTAAAAGTCATCTTTGAGAGTATTTGAGAACGGGAATGACAGAGAACAAAATAAGGTCTCTGAAAAATTTTAAATATTGACATATAGGGAAAAATACATTTTTAATGGTAACACGATGTTATTTAAAAACCGCATTAATTAAATAACTTTATTTTAAAATAGCATCAAAAAAAGTGTTATTTTGAAACAATACAAAAAATAGTTGCACTGGTCTAAATTCAGCAAGTTTGGTTTGACTGAAAAGATATTCTTTACTCATGCTGATGACGTGTTTCAGTTAAATTAGTACTCCCAAAATTAAGGTATACGAGCTCCAGCCACATGGTATCCAAATAGCCAAACATCATCTTCTACCCAAGCATGTTCTGAATGTATCACTGCTCCAGATACTAATATCAGTATCTCAATGAACATGTAATAATTTCAAGATCAAATTTATTTCAGAGTTTTGCCTTCCCTTTAGAAATATATGACTATGTAGTGGTTAGCAGTTACTGTAATGGTTAGAGTGCCAGTTACCTCTTAGTCTTTTATCTCTTTGTCTATTGCTGAATTTTATCAGACTGGAAATTTTAGCTATTGTACTTATTGCTATTTCACCTTAAAGTCATTTTTGCCAATTGCAAAAAAATGATGCTAAAGGTTGCTGATTCAGTCATGAGGTGAGTTGATGACAGTAAATTGCATTGCAACCCCTTTGGAATATTCATTTTGTTATTTAAAAAAATAAAACATGTATAACTCATGAATGAATAGAAGTGCTTTCAGTGTGAATACAGTGATGTTCCAGTCGTTCTAGTACACTGACTCAGACTGAATTTTCTCTGTAAAAGTGTTGCTAAATGCTATGTCAGGTTCCTTACCACCATGACAAATGCTACTTAAAAGTCTGAAAAATGTGTTTATTTGCCTAGCCTTTGGAATGTAAGTATTGCTTTTATGTGTTCATCCTTCAGTTAAGCACATGCACATTTGGGATATGCAGTGCTTGATCTGTTCTCCAAATTATATAATTGTCGGCTATTAGTGATCTTGGAGTTTTGTCTCTTTCCCCTTTGAATACATGCTACTGACAAAAGCGTAGGACCCATCTTTCTTAATTTCTGTATCTCTTCTTAAAAAAAAGGTTTATTATTTCCAGTAAAATAACAGTAATAATACAAATGCCAGCTTTGAATTATATGTAATTTTGATTTCTAGCTGCCAGGCAGTCCACATGAATATTTTTTGTTTTTAAAACGCTTTGAGTGATTTTTATTTCTTGCTCTTATAGAAGAATTTCTTAACTCTAAGAGCAAACAAACAAAAAAAACCCCTAAACAATTCTTTAAGTTGACATTTAGTAAATCACAATTGCTGCATTTCACCATGGTGAGACTTCAGCTTAATACAGAGGATAATATAAGCTTAATGTTTTTCCAGTGCCTTTACTTACACCGCTGTTTTTTACATTTGTAAAGGTCTGTTAGTAATATGTAGTGTTTCTTGGTAGTAAGGCATATTTGATTTATGCTTTTATTAATAAAAAAAAATAAAACAACAAACCTACTGTAAAAGCCAGGACCATATCAAGGCACAAAAATGTTCTGTAATGAATAGCCTATGATTTATCAAGCTTAGATTTTTTTCTTTTGTTGTTTTCTTGAGACTGGGGCAGTAATTTATGAAGATTGTAGACAGAGAACTGTGAAAAATCATTGCATTAATACAGATATACTTTACAGGGTTTTTCCCACTTTATCATACCTGTGCTGTGGTGGGTATTAGTGATCTGGTGGCCAGTTCATCAGTCATCTGGAAGTGGTACACGAAATGGGTAGAAGTAGTAGCGTTTGAGAGAAATGTAGTGGCATATTACCAAACATGTAGCAGTGAGAGAAAGTGGCAGCATCTACACAGGAAAGGATAGGTATTTTACTTCAGATATCCCTCTGGTCTTGCATTTTGCTCCCACTACATTTTGGTAGCTCTAATGCTTAGTTACTGAAGGAAAAAGGGGACTAGGGATTTGAAGGAAATTAGGGGAGTAATTTGCTAGGTTGAGCTTAGATAACATTAGTGGGGGCAATCCCAACTTTTTTTTTGACAGCACTGAACTCTCTATACTGTCCAAGTTACTGTATCCTTTCCAGGGTGTTCTCTGCAGACAGTCTTCATTCCCTTCTTCTCATTCAGGTTTTCCTGAGTTTTCCCCACATACACAAAATAAAGAGAAGGTATTTTTTGGAGAAAGAGAAAGCAGTGATGCCAGGTAAGATTCTGTATCATTGGTTCCAGATAAGTAGTTGAGGAAAAAAAGTCTAAATTTATTCATGTGGATCATATATGTATACAATATGTTATGTCATTCAGAATGCTACAAATTCTGAAAGAGGTAGTGCATTATGCTTTGGACTTGGTTCAATCTAGAAAATTATATATTGCCCTATGCAAGTATATGTTTGTATTTGCACATGTCTGTATATGTGTAGTCATACATTATCTACATGTACTGTTGCTATATGTATTAAAAAAGATATATACGTAGTTGAATATGTATGCATGTGGATAAACATATTTATATAATCTGCAGACTTAGTCAAGCTCTAAGTATAATACCCTGTTTCTTTCAGAATAATATGAGAAAGAGGAGACCTTTTATGTATATATATGGTAACATCTGCTTTTGCTACCCACTTGAGACATTTAAATATAACAGAAGGGAAGAAACATCTGCCCACTGGAAATCATCAGAGAAACCAGTGTGTCCCAGAGTGGCTCAAAGTGGAGGAGCCTGTCACACACTTGTGCAGCTCCCAAGTGACAAAAGCACTGTACAGCAGAGCAGCGCATCTGTTTCTCACAAGAGAAAGCCCAGAGTTGTGTAAAGTTTCCTAGGCGGTCATGTCCACAGTTCATTGCTGGAACTGTCAAAATGTTTGGGTTGTTTAAGACCACTGGACTGTGCTGCTTATAACTTAAGCAATGCAAAATTACAAAGAGGAGTTCAATTCAGCTGAACCGTCAGGTTGCCCTTACAATCAACGCTGCTTTAAAGATCATTTCATTTTATGGAGTTATCTGTGCTTTGCTAGAGCTGATCTCTTGGGTTTGTTTTCCTTTACCATTTTCCGAAGACCCAAAACTAGCACAAAACTTTCTTCTCCCGCGTTTTGTCAAACTTAATCTAACAAACACTTTAGACAACCCTGGTGTTCTTGAACATATTCTTATATTACATATTAATGGAAGGAGGATAAGAAGAAACAGTGTGGGACAAATAGCATCAGTGACAATACCTGTGTATTGTATTATTAAATTAAGTTGGCACACATATCAATACCCAGAGATTCATTCTCAAGAGAAGGCCCTTTGCCTGTGAAATATGTACTCTTGGAGGGCATCAGTGGTGCCTGTTGGTAGAGCAAGTGGTTGAGCCCCTTCACGCTGTGGAAGGAGAGGGGAAAGGATAAAGAACATTCTGCTGGTCACTTGTATTGATAATTTTTCGGTGATGCATCTTTGCAGTGGAGACTCATTCTGGTGAAAGAAATCCTTCCTATTTGGTTTTGGGTTTTGTTCTACTGAACCTGAAAGTCATGACAATTTGATGGGCTCTATAAATGCTGTCTGCTTTTCTGTAATTGTTACTTGAAGTTGGAAATTACAGTTCTGAATATTACGTTTTTATTATTTCAGGGAATAATATTTCATGGTTCTTATCACAAAATATAACTGAATTATAAGTATGGGCACAATTGTGATTTTACAGTTGAAATTAAAATGAAAATAACTTCAAAACTGCTTTTCAAATCTTATTAGCCCTTTGTATATTTTTGGTGTTCAGGATGTAAAAAGAGAGTCTGGAAAAATATGTATTAGTTTTCAGACTTGTCAGTGATACAAGTTATTATTCATAAAGTCGATGGTTAACTACCAGCCTGTTGTCTTAAAAGTGTTGTTTGATTTGCCATCCCTGTCACTGTGGTACAGTTTGTTCTTGGAGTGTCTTCAAAGTAAGAATCTCAGTGGCATTTCTACATCCTTCTATAGCCATTCAAAGTTAGGTTTGTTCTGAGGCACTTTTGTAGAACACAAAGTCAACTAAAGATCTGAACCAGAGTGTTTATTTGTTAATATAAATAAATCTAGCTACAACTCTAGGTCCAGAAACTGGAGGCTTGTTCAGACCCCTGCATTAATGTAGCATGTTTTCTTAAATATGATGACACATTTCCAGATCACAGAAAATAGGTATTATTTTCCCTTCTGAGCCCAGTAGGGAGTAAGTCACAATTTTTCTTTGAGAATAAATACATCCATCAAGAGCGTCATTTCCCAAAAGAGGACAAAAAAGGTCTATTAGTCTGGAAGATCAGATAGGAACTTCACTGAGACTCCTCATAGGGGTGACTCTTCAAAAACCTAGGGTATTTCTTTTTCTGGGGCGCTATAGCCAGCTGTAATTCGCAGGGTGAGAAAATACTTCAGGCATGTTCTGTGTCCTCACTGGCACAGAACCTTTCACTCTGGGTGCCTACAGACCGTTTTCAGGACACGTGCAACGAGTGAGGTCCATTACTAGGACCAGCTGCAATGTTTTTATCCAATTTTCAGGCTCATTCTCCTCTGCAGGGATGGGCAATTATTATTACTTAGCCGTAACATATAAAATAGAGCACTAGAGTTAGACCTCAGAGGGCTTGCTTCTAAAGCTTGAATGAACACAGTTCCTTTGCTGGTGTGCAAATGTTTCACTCATCTGGTTCTGCTTGTTTAGTTTGTGTCCAAACCAATTTGTTGCATGTTCTGTGGCTCTTTTACAAATAGTGTGGAGAAGGCCTCCAAATTTTGCAGCCACTTTATTAAAAGAAAACCCTCTCCCTCTCCCCCCCAAATTCTAATCAGACAATTTTCTTTGAAACTTTCCATTGCTTAGTTGTTTAGATTTTCTTTTTTGCTTCAGAAGATAAACAGGTAGACTTTACCATTGCAGTCTCATTACTATGTCTTGCTGTTAAAAGCTGGAGCAAGGTATTTTTCATAAACTTTTGAGAAATAGATATTAGCAGATGAGATAGACTTGTAAGCACTATACATACCAAATCAAACGTTTTTTATGTGCTGTGCAGTAGCTCAGTATTGAATTGTTGTAGGTCTTAAATTTTCAAACCTGCTTTAAAAAACAACAAAAAAATGGGTAAAATGTGAAAATTTCCACCAGTATTTTTTTTTGTTTTATATTCCAGCCATTCAAATTACAGTACCGCTGATAATATTTACTTTCTGAAGGAGCTGATGTGTAAAATGTTTGATTGGTTAGGGATTTTTCTCCATGATTTTACTATAAACTGGCTAAACTTTTTGCTGAGTATATGCATATGCAAGTATGGATGTATGTTGGAATGTGGGCTTTGTTTTTTATTTGATATTTGCCACCGACAATTAACATCTCTTTGCTGTCAGTAGGCCATTGACTGATCCATTGAGACTCTGCTATTCTCTCTTCAGCTGGTTACTTGAGCAAAGGGTTAATTCAGTTTTGGTTCCTTAGTCTGTCATTGCCTCTTCTTTCCTTTTCTCCGTGATTTAAACAGAATACTTCAGTCTCCCAGGTTGTCAATCTGTCACTTTTCATGAGTGCTAAATACACTAGGGGGAAAAAAGCAATTTATTACATTTTCACAACTGAGGAAGACTGGATGGCTCGGGAGATTGGTAATGAGCCTAGATACTGAAGTTACAGGTACAGTATAGAGCTACCTATGCTACTCACAAATACAAAGATGTATCTATAGAGACACACTATAGATTGTGCAAAAGAAACCGAAGATGGAATGCTGTTGATAGGATGTGATTTTTTTTTTTTTTTTTGTATGTGATTGCAGTAAACTTGAACTGAAACACCTTGAAGTCCAAGTTAAGCAAATGAAATTCATCATATGTGCCTTTCCCAGCTGTTCTTCTTTCAAGAATCTACTGCAGATGAACCTAGAACAGAGTGAATTTTCTCTTCTTAATAGTCAGCTCTCATACAATATAAATGTGATATAAAGTTGATTATTTAGACCATATGGCATATCATATTATGGCATACTATAAGTCCAAAGTAAAAACATGTGACCAGACTTCCACACTTAAATAATGTAAAATATTTAAAAAAAAGAAAGAAAGAAAAAAACCTTTCAATTTTTTTTCCCCTATGAAATTGAATTTCAGAATATTTTCAAGACTTTTTTGAGCTTTTTATTAGGGAGTGTTATGGATAAATATTGTCTAATAGGAAAAAATGATTCAATCAAAACCAGAGTTTGCAGCGGGCAGCTGTTCAAATGAAAATTTTAAACAGCCGTGCTATGTTGCGTGTAGACTCTTCAGTAGATGTGTTGCATTGCACTACTCAAGTTTAACAAAGATTTAATGATCTCCAGGAGCTTTTGGCTCCAGTTATTTCAGTCCAGTGATACGAGACTGCATCTAACTTTGAAAATTCAGACTGGTGGTCCAGTCTGAATGTGGAGGATAAATAATTACTTTTGGAAATAAGTTTGCAGTATTTATACTTCATTCACCAGCCATTTCAAAAAATTATCTGAAATATTTGTTTATATTTCAATGATTGATGTAGGGTCTTTTGAGATTAAAAAAAGGTTAAAATTGAATAGAAATGTGGGTGGCTTGTTTGATGAGAAGTGTGGGACACTGTCCTAGCAGGAGGTCTTAAGTGTTTTAGCAACCTTTTCATTTGTAACTTGTTAAGCAATATGGATTTTTCCAAGATAATAGGTGAATTAAAGTGCATGAAAGCTAAATGATGCTATATGCTGCTATTTTCCACCACCTGAAGCAATGTCTGAAAAATTTATTATCAAAAACCAAAACAGAAGGAGGGATGAAAAAACCCCACAACCACCCCCAAACAATCAAACAAAGAAGCCCCAACCCCAAAACCCTTCAACAAAACTATATGCGTTCTTGTGGGATGCATCAACAACTATGGCCTTGTAAAATGTCAGATATGACAAGATGTTCATTTTATGGTATTTAAACGTGAACCCTGATCAATAATAAATAAAGTGGTTGCTTTCAATAAATCTGACCCCATAGTTTAAGGTTATATTTTGAAGTAAAGGATATCCTAGCGATTTACTTTCATACAAGGTACATGCAGTTGTCTTCCCAGAAGGTGAACAGGATAATCTTTAATGATCTTTGTAGTTTGATTAAGGAGGTGACCTAGGAATGCACTTAATATCTTAGCAAACTAGATCCATGAGGGAAGGAATAAAGGTATCTACTCACAGCTGATGTGAGTATTACAGTGCCTTTTATATACTTGTATATTTTACATACTTTATAGACATGTATTTTTTCCACAAACAAAAGATGAGTTTTTCCACTTATTAGCTATCATTAGATATAATTGTTCATAACTGTTATGTGTACATAGGGACATAAGGAGTATGCCCAGATCAAATCATTGGTTTCAAATGCTCTTATTTATGACTTGAACCCTCCTCTGCAAGGACTGTAAGCAAAAAAATAAGAACCTGATTCCTTGGAAACTAAAATATATTCAGATGTGACACTTACAGTTCAGGCTATTGGAATATACAGTTCCTTACAAATGTAATCAAGGTGAATATTTAAATTGGAAATCTTAGTTTATAACTAAGAGCTCTGTCTCAAACTTCTAGGCATTATTTCCCTGTGTTGTGTATTTTTGGATACTATTTTCTATCTGCATAATTCATCCTTAATTGCTGATTACAAAGAATTCGCTTAAGAATAGCCATTTTGTTTCACGTTTGATTAAAATGACATACTATTTACATTTTCAAGCCTGCGTTCAGTCACAAATATCGAAAGGTTCATGTGAGAACATGTATTATTTTTGTATATACTTTATATAAGTTAATAATTAATTTAAAATTATGAACATAGCGATATACCAAGTGAATAGCATGTCAGATTTTGGAGTTGTCTGATGATGTCTTTGCATGTATGTTTTTGAATGAGGCACCTGCTTACCTTTGCCTGTTCAACTAAGCATATGCGTATAAATATTTGACTACATCTAGACATACGTATGTATATACACTAATATGCAGAATATTAGTTCCTACAGTGTTGTATAGATCATGGTTGATGATAACTACTTGTTTGGAATATAGAGGGAGAGCTAGGCATAATTTTTGAAGCCCTGTTTTTCCTACATACTGAATCACATAAGATGAAGGTAGAAGTACACAATGGCTTTTTTTTCAGCTTTTTTTTTCTTTTTGAAGTGTATATACAGTTTACACTAATATATTTCCATTTGGAAAAGTGATGTTAAATCTCTTCAATTTGGTTGGTAAATGCATGAATATTATCTTGTGTTTCTTTCTGCAGTATAAAATACTCCTAGCAAGAGAGCCTTCCTAAGAAGTAGATTAAAACAACAACAATATTACTGGGAGAATTATGTAAGGCATAAAGAAGTATGCTTCACTACAGTTTAGATTTTAGGGAATTTTGAAATGACAGACCTTCTTTAAAACAGTCTGATTTGATAGAAAGAAGCTACAAAGGGAATTTAAGAATTTTCACTTACAGTTCTGAGGTTACCTGATATAAACTAAATTATATTTTTAAATAGCTATTGCTTTTAACTGGCACAATGTTGTCATTGTAGAAACTAGCATGAATGAATTTCAAAACTATCACTGACTTAATGATTACAGAATGAAGCCGCCTTTAATTCACCATCTTTGCCAGATACACTTTTTTATTCAAGGGTTTGAAAAGAACATTATTGCTGTAATTAGACGCTATCTGACAGATGGTACAATGGCAGTGATGTGTCATGATTTATTTATATTTCTTTATCATATGTTCGCATCAGAAGTATCTACCTTTATATAACATTGACATCAATTGTACAGGCTGCAAAACAGATTCAGTCCTTTGGAAAGGTGTTTTTAATAAAATGAATGCAGTGATCTCTGGAACTACAATTCTTGAGGCATTGTATCCAAAACGCTTAATTAACTCATAGCTTAGGTTGTTTTGGTGTGTTTCTTTTCAGCACATTCGCTAACAAAATTAATCAAATATATTACCAATTGAAGTAAAATAAACAGTACTATTAAACTTAATTCATGTGAAATCAAAACCTTGTCGTTGGTATCACTGAGAAACCTCATAGGATGGGAAACTTACGGGACTCTGATCAGTCTTGGAATCAATACCAAAACAGTACCGGTTAGACAAACATCAGAAAATAAGTCATACTGGACATTAAAATGATGACATTAATAGTTCAGCAGTTAAAAACTTTTGTATTCCTTCACTTTCTAATGATGCTTACTTTGTTAGAAATCGAATGGCAGAATAGATACATTCCATCAGAAAAATCTTGACAATGCATCCTTCAGTCTTGGTACCATTTTGCTCTTTAATTGGTCTTTGGCTTGCATCTCAGCACATGATTAACCTTTAAAGTGCTCTCCTAGTCTGAACAGTAAATTGAGAATAATTGAATACTTTTGTGGAGCTAATGTTTATTGCCTTTATAATTTTCTGAGGTTACAAGAACAATCTTTTGGCAGTTTCTTCCTGGCTGTAAGTACTATTGATAAGTTTTTGAAAGACTCCTTGTGTTCATCGTTTTTACTTACAATACAAGAAACCTTGGGAAAAATACCTTGCCCACTGCTTATTCACTACCAAAATACTCAGCAACAAGATACATCTCCGTAGAAAATCAAACTTCACTAGTTCCACTCCTTGCAGAACAACTTGCCTGTAGTGTATTGCTGCAGGTATATAATTTCTCACATTTTACATGAATTTCTTTCATGAACTGAGATTCTAGCTAGCTAGATGCATCAAAAAGGAGTTATGCCATTTATTAGCCAAAATAGGCAAAGATAAAAGTTTTGTGCTGTTTTGGTTTGGGGTTTTGTTTGTTTGTTTTCTGTTTGGTTGGGTGTTTTGTTTTTATTTTTTTTGTTGTTTTTTTTTTTTTTTAATAAAAGCCTTGATATAATTGTAGTATGGACTGTGGCTGGGAAACTAGCATTCCTTTAATATATGGAATATGCAGTTGTCCATCAGAAGCTCTTCAAAGTATAGACGTGTTTTTACTGTAGTCAGAAAGAAAACCTAATAAATACATGTGTATAAATGATTACAAAACTTGGCCATTATGTTTTGTTTTTTTTTTTCTTGGAAGCAGAGATGTTGAGTTTTTAATCTGAAACAAAAACCCCAAACCTTTAATAGTTTTGGCAGTGTTGGCCAATCATCTTACAACATAGGCAAGGGACAGCCCTATTCTTGCTATGTGAGAATATTTATATACTACTGAATGACTGCTTTTTGTCTTGGAGTTTGGTAACTATTTGTTTTGCTTCTAGGTATTTGAGCTAAACTACTGGTTTACAGAACTGCATGTTTTGCAATATTTGTAACTATGTCTCTAAATTATCCTGCAATAAGTTACATGTACAATATGTGATTGTACTATAACTTACGCTTACAAAGATGTGAGAAAGAAGTGTAACGTTTCAGAGAAAGGCTTTTTTTTTTTTTTAACATACAGCTGCCATATTGAAATCTTGGAATATTTATGCCTTATCGGTGTATTGTGGAAAATCTTAGCCATGCAACACACTGTATACTAAGGGATCAGTTTCAAAACATTAACAGCTCAAGTTCCATACGTAGGGAAGTCAATATTCTTTCCATGACTTCATTTATTGAGATTCATTTTCTTAATGAAAGTGCTAATCATGTCCATGACTGAACAGACATTAAGAGTGCATTAAAAATCAATAATTACTTAAAATTCACTAGTAAGAAGAGATCGAACAGGAAGAATTACTAGATGGAGTTGCTAATAGGATAAGATTGTTTTTTGTTAGATAGCTGAAGAACTGGAGCCTAAACCTCGTTTCTGTCTTGCTTTGACCTTAAGCTGAAAGGCAAACTAATACCTGTCAGACTATTCATCTGTATCCTCTTGCAGATTCTTTATTAGCTGCAACTTCTTATATGTGAAGGATAACTAACTCATCAGCAAATGGTGAACCACATCAAAGATGGTTTCATTTTTGGCACTTGTATCAGTCTGGAGAGTACGTTAGAGCCAAAGCAGAACACAGGTTTAAAAATCACCTGCCTCTTATTCTCCAAAATAATGCAAAGAAAAAATTTCTATCAGAGTATGAATGGAGGCTAAGAGCCAAGGTGATATTGATATGGGGCCACGGACTTGGAAAGAGACTACTTCAAGTCCTTGTATAAGTTGTTCTTCTTAAAAATAGATTTGCGATTTTTGCTTATCAAAACTAAAAAAAAATAAAAATCCACATGTGGCTTCCTTGCCTACATGATACCTTTTCCAAGGTGCCAAGTGAAATTTGGTGGCATAAATACAGGGAGTTTAAGTTGAAAATATTTAATTTCTTAATTCAATATATTAAACTCCAGGCATTCTTATTCTATTGGACTAATTTTAGTCTTTTAAATCTCAGCTATAAATTTAACAATGTAAACCAACAGATTGATATTTTTTAAAGTTCTGTAATTATAAGTTTGCAGTTTAAGTATAGTCACAAGGGAGGTAGAGCAAGCTATTTGTTAAATAAATATTGTGTATTTCACGTACTTTCCCCTCCAGGTTGTTCAGCTGCTACATTTACTAAGAGTCAAATATGATAGATTTGGGTTGATTTAATTTTGTTGTTGATATTTATATTTTACGTAGGGTTGCAAATTAGCTTGTCATCCAAAGTAACCAAAACATAGTTGGTTTGTCATTGTCAGCTCTTCCATTTTTCTTGTACTCTTAATTTAGTTTTTCATTTGTTTGCAGCTATTGTAATGGAACATGAGTTACGTACTTTGTATCTCTTTCACGCAGTGCAAGATCTAATTAGCTCATTCTTAATAGCAACTAATTAGTGATACTTTTAATAGACACATAAATATGTGGGAGGGAAATATTACAAGAATAGCAGCTTTTTGTATAATGCTTTGACATGAAAGCAAACCTAGTTCCTCTTGGTAATGAGTGTATGACTATTTTCATAATCTCATATAACAAAACTTAAGTTGAGGTTATCTCTGTAATGGAGCTGGTTTAACTTCTCCCTTCTACTCAATCTGTAAAACTAGTTTTTCTTTGTTTTCTCTTGTATAATGTGATAGTTTTGCACTAGACAATAAGTGTGCCCTTGGGCTTTTAACAAAATTAAGGCTATTTTAGACTTGTACTCTAAAAGTAGTGTAGTAACTCCAACTTTGGTGCTAAGCATTTGGAAGGAGAAAAAAAATGTTACCTGCTGTTAGGAACACCATCAATGGTTCTGTGACAGGGAGATAGGAGCCCATGCTGAGTGCTGGCATGCGCTTCTGAATTCAGCGGAGGTCAAATCCTTGGGGCTTGCTGTGATTAGTAGTGGCAAAGCACCGGTGGCGTGTGAATCAACATAATTTTCCACATCTGCCTATGGGGGGTTGTATGTTTCAGTTTATACCATAGAGTGAATGTACTTAGGAACACTGGCTTCTGAGGGCCACAGGGTTTCTGCCAAAATTGCTGACTAACAGTCTTAAAGGAGTTTGAGATCAAAGTCTACCCTGCAAATAAGAGCAGCCGTCATCAGGACAGCTGCTGGTGCACTAGCTTTCCTGCTCATGCAGGATTTACTCAGATCAGGTAAAGCTGGATTGTGGGTCCGTGCCTTTTGCCAGTCAGAGACCTTGGACTGATGCGCCTTTGAATACCCACATATTTATAAAGCAAATGAGGACAGTAGATACACAACTAAAAATGAAGCTACCATCTTCCTTAAATCTTTTAGAATGCATGCAGGATAATCAACGTACTGGTTTTCTTCCTGTTGCAAGAAAGCTATGTGAAATTAGAGATTGTTTGTTTTATTTGGGTTTAAATAGGTTGCTACAGAAGGTGACAAGCCCGATGTTATGTTTTCAGTTAGTACAGGGCTCTTGCACCTCATGCCACTGTTGAGCTAGCGATCAGATTGTGTACACTTGTATTTTTTCCTGTGGCCAGCCTGGCCTATGGCCTCGCTGGGGACCTGCAACGTCCAGGCAGTGCGCTGCGGAGTTTTGGGGGTGTGGGGTGGTACTGGGGCTTCCTCATGCAGTCACAGACCTCCCCCTGCTGCCCGTCTGCTGCGGTGATGGTGGAAAGGTGGATTTCACATAATGGGGCGAGGGGGCACTATTCACATGTTGTGATGTTTTTTTCTGAAGGATATAGCTACAATATAAGATTAGTTATACAATTAAAATGTAATATATTTCATGTGTTTTATATTAGGCAGTCAGGTGACATGATAAAATACATTTGTGAACAATTTTTCTATAGCCAAATAGACTTGAAAGGTTCTTCCTCTAAGTAATTTAATTTTGCAATTCAGAATACTGAATAGAAAGCTTTAACCATGTATTTTCTTAGTCTTATACCTGTCAGAAATGATCCCAACTTTAATGACTATACAATGAGGAAAGGAGATTCTAGCTAGGAATCAGTTATGGAACCTTTTGTCCTCTTTGTGCATTTCAGATTAAGTAACCTTAAAAATTAAGACATCCTATGCTTAAGTCTTAGATGCATACATAGACATCCCAGGGTATCAAAGAATCATACATCTCTAAATATGGAATTTAACCCTTATAATATTTTACCCTCTTCTGTTCTCTGCTCTGTTCTGTACATCAGGCTGCAAGAACTAGGCTTTTTTGGGTTGATGATAGAAATAACAACAACAAAAAACCTCTTCAAATTAGGCAGCCCTTATAAATGATTTTTAAGTCATTAATCTCGGTTGTTGTGACAAAAAAAGTACAATAAATCACTCTGCAATGTGGAGTGTAGCCCTTGCAGCATCAGCTTAGCATCAGAGAAATGTCCCATTTTCTTTCTTTTTTTTTTGTAGGTTACCAATGGGACTTCCTGCTTAAAATTAGTTATTATAGAGGTAGAGCTATTGGGAAATCATGGGTTTGATGCAATTATAAATTTCATAATGCTATACTGCCACATGGTGTTCTGATATGTGGAAGTGTATTGATTTGGACATGTTTTATGGCTGGTGTTACATGCCTCTCATCACCAAAAGCAGTCCTATATCTTTTTAAACGTTTTATAAATTCAGATCTAATCATTCTGGTAAAGAGAAGAAAATGTGTGTAGAATCATGGGATCAGAATGGTTTAGATTGGAAGGGACTTTTAAGATCATCTAGTTCCAACGCCCCTGCCATGGGCAGGGATACCTCCCACTAGACCAGGTTGTTCAAAGCCCCATCCAGCCT
>NW_009648038.1:293679-294426 GCF_000708025.1 Charadrius vociferus | reverse complement strand
CTCTAATCAACGTCATGGCCCGCATCTGGACTCTTTCCAACAGGTCCATGTCCTTCTTATGCTGAGGGCTCCAGAGCTGGACACAATATTCCAGGTGGGGTCTCACGAGAGTGGAGTAGAGGGGCAGAATCCCCTCCCTTGACCTGCTGGCCACACTTCTTTTGATGCAGCTCTGGATACAGTTGGCCTTCTGGGCTATAAGCACCGATTGCCTGCTCATCTTGAGTTTCTCATCCACCGACACCTCCTAGTCCTCTTCAGGGCTGCTCTCAATCCGTTCTCCACCCAGCCTGTATTTGTGCATGGGATTGCCCCGGAGCACATGCGGGACCTTGCACTTGGCCTTGTTGAACTTCATGAGGTTTGTGCAGGCCCACCTCTCAAGCCTGTCCAGGTCCCTCTAGATGGCATCCCTCCCCTCCAGTGTGTCGACTGCTCCATGCAGCTTGGTGCCATTGGCAAACTTCTCCCACTGCCTGTGTCACCAACGAAGGTGTTCAACAGCACCGATCTAAGTACCGACCCCTGAGGAACACCACTTGTCACTGTTCACCATAAGTATGTTTTGTTAGAGTAGATTATGAGGGTAAATGTGGGGGAAAGAGAGTGAAAAGTATAGATAGGATTGGAGAAAAAGTAAGAGTTGTGGAAAAGGAGAAGAGAGAAAGAATAGCAGAATGTAAATATGAGAGACAGAGGAAAAAAGACAAAAATTACACTGTCAAAATGGATTAAAAAAATTTCTTT